>NC_090655.1:255396341-255466341 GCF_040937935.1 Hyperolius riggenbachi
CCTCTTAATGGGAATCGCTGGGGCAAGCTCTTGAAACAGCGCGGTGGCTGTGGAGGTCAGATCCTCAATGGTTTCAGGTAGGCCCCTTATTCTTAAGTTGCTTCTGCGTGAGCGATTTTCGGAGTCTTCCAGCCGTAGTTTGGCCTCAGAGAGCTCAGTTTTCATCTCGGCCATCTCCTTATCGTGTGCGTCTAGTACAGTGGAGGCTTTGCTCACTCTGTCTTCTAGATCGCCAGTCCGTCCTGCTAATTCCCGGATCTCTTTTTTAAGTTGGTGCGCAATCCTGTTCGCTACCGAGTCCAGCTCGCGTTGGAGTAGGGACTTGAATTTGTCTAAGAGCATGGCATCTTTTGGGGTCCACTCCAATGAATCCTCCACCTCTTCTTGCCGCTTAGGAGTGTTTTTTGTTTTTTTAGGCGGCTGCCTAGGATAGGAGGCGACCGTAGCTCCCGAGCACGAGGAGGCCGAGGACGCCATGTTGTCCTGGCCGCGGCGGCGTCTAGCCTTTGAGGTTGGGGTGGAGTACGATTCTTCTTGGGAATCTCTGCGTCCCATGTCAGCTCCAAGGTTAGCTCTTGTCAGGTAGGGGTATTTGGCTGATTAGTGGTGCCTGTAACAGGTGAAATCTATGGTGAAGGCAGACGGCTGTGCAGAGCGCGACTAGAGAGCGTTCATCTCCCAAGCGCGCCAGCCACGCCCCCCCCCAAATTGTGATCTTTTTTGAGGAGGTTTGAAGACATTCTCAAACTTTGACCACGAAGGACAGGGGTGGGCCGAGGGCACGGAGAGAGTACTGGGAAGACTCTATGGGATCCATAACCTTCCCTCTTCATAGGCAGGGCCTATACTTATTGATATAGCACAACTTTTTTCTAGTTAGTCATTGAAGATCCCTCCGATACACATCTGCACACGCTGCTTACCCACCTCACTTTGTTCATGCCTCCCAACTGGCCTGGTTGTGCCAGGACTATCCCAAGTTGGAGGACACTGTCCCGTGTCCCTAAGACAGCAGAGGTGCAGCGTTAGCAGCAGTGGAGGTATCACAGCTGCATAATGCACCAACTGTAATGACTGTAATGTGGCTCATATGACGCTGCTTCACTTGGGCAGTCATTACAGCCGACTCAGTGGGCAACTGATTGGAGAAATGCTGGAACGGAGAGATAAGTTACTCATCAAGCCTCACTCGCTGAACCGGTCTCTGCAAAGTACCACTAGACAGCAGGGAACTGTACAGGGGGAAATGGGGAGGGCAGGGTACTAGACAGAAGGGAACTATATATGGGAGTGGGGGGGGGGGGGGGCACCGGGTAACTGTATAGAGGAGGGGCGTACTAGACACCCAGTAACTGTGTAAGTGAGGGAGGGGGCAGCTAAAAAACAGGGAACTGTGTAGGGGAGGGAGGGGGCACTAGACACCAGTAATCTGTATTTGGGAGGGTGAACCACTGCTTCTGGTGTCAAAAGCTGCCCGATTATGTTTGGGGAATGTGCTGCCTAATTATGTTTCAGTTAGGGAATTAAGAAATGCGTACTGTGAATCTATACTGTCATGTCTCATATAGTATGTTGGAATGGTATCTAAGGCCTTAGTGTTTGAAGGAGAGGGGGCACAGTCCAGGTTGGTCTATGTACATTTAGCCCCACCTTATCCCATGACCACACCCATTTGTGCTGTGACATCTCATGCACATGCTGGAAGTTCTGCTGTGAAAACAGGAAGTAACCTCCCCCCCCCCCTACCCCCCAACAGGAGGAGCACAATAATAGGTAGACAACCAAACTTGTATTACAGTTCACAAAATGGGACAGACTCTGTCAAATCAGCTGACCTGCCCGTGCCCAGGTAACAGCAAGTCAGCAACCCCCTGCAGTTACCACACGTGTATGTGCCGGTGACCTTACAGTGTTTATGTGATGTCTGTATTTCTTGGAAATGAGTGACTAAACAGAAAATATGAGTCCCAGGAGAGATATTGTTGTTATTCTAAAAAATATTATATTTGGGATGGATCTGTAGATGAGGATGGCTTGTAGTAAATAATCATCATCACATTATCCTAATAATAATAGATTGCCGGTATACTCATAAGTGCAGGAGAGTTCACAAACAGAGGCTGCAGTTAGCCTATTCACCACAAGATGGAGACCTCACCGCTCCGAGGTGGAACGCACAGACTGGAAGTAATTAAGTCAAAGAAAGGAAGTGATGTCACAGCAGGAGGAGAAGTTGCACGAGGTGAAGAGGAGACATGTTGGAAGAGGTAATTGTGTTATTATTGTTATATATTGAGC
Organism: Hyperolius riggenbachi; assembly: GCF_040937935.1. NCBI lineage: Eukaryota > Metazoa > Chordata > Amphibia > Anura > Hyperoliidae > Hyperolius > Hyperolius riggenbachi. The sequence continues at coordinate 255,398,640 of NC_090655.1, forward strand.
AGAGCAGAGGTCGGGGTGGCCATACTTTGTTACAGAGGAGGTCATAGTACACCTGTCCCTATCATGATTACCCCCCTTGCAGTAATTGTCATACAAAAGGCTTTTACATAGCTTGTGTGAGTGACCAGTGTTGCCATCCAGTAGGTATTTGGAGGCAAGGTCTATGTTTTCTGTAAAAAGCCCGGATGCTGGTATTTAACCACTTGAGGACCACCGTCTTTCTACCCCTTAAGGACCAGACACTTTTTTTCCATTCAGACCACTGCAGCTTTCACGGTTTATTGCTCGCTCATACAACCTACCACCTAAATGAATTTTGGCTCCTTTTCTTGTCACTAATAAAGCTTTCTTTTGGTGCTATTTGATTGCTCCTGCGATTTTTACTTTTTATTATATTCATCAAAAAAGACATGAATTTTGGCAAAAAAATGATTTTTTTTAACTTTCTGTGCTGACATTTTTCAAATAAAGTAAAATTTCTGTATACATGCAGCGCGAAAAATGTGGACAAACATGTTTTTGATAAAAAAAAACCATTCAGTGTATATTTATTGGTTTGGGTAAAAGTTATAGCGTTTACAAACTATGGTGCAAAAAGTGAATTTTCCCATTTTCAAGCATCTATGACTTTTCTGACCCCCTGTCATGTTTCATGAGGGGCTAGAATTCCAGGATAGTATAAATACCCCCCAAATGACCCCATTTTGGAAAGAAGACATCCCAAAGTATTCACTGAGAGGCATAGTGAGTTCATAGAAGATATTATTTTTTGTCACAAGTAAGCGGAAAATGACACTTTGTGACAAAAAAAAAAAAAAAAAGTTTCCATTTCTGCTAACTTGCGACAAAAAAAATGAAATCTGCCACGGACTCACCATGCCCCTCTCTGAATACCTTGAAGTGTCTACTTTCCAAAATGGGGTCATTTGTGGGGTGTGTTTACTGTCCTGACATTTTGGGGGGTGCTAAATTGTAAGCACCCCTGTAAAGCCTAAAGGTGCTCATTGGACTTTGGACCCCTTAGATCAGTTAGGCTGCAAAAAAGTGCCACACATGTGGTATTGCCGTACTCGGGAGAAGTAGTATAATGTGTTTTGGGGTGTATTTTTACACATACCCATGCTGGGTGGGAGAAATAACTCTGTAAATGGACAATTGTGTGTAAAAAAAATCAAAAGATTGTCATTTACAGAGGTATTTCTCCCACCCAGCATGGGTATGTGTAAAAATACACCGCAAAACACATTATACTACTTCTCCCGAGTACGGCAATACCACATGTGTGGCACTTTTTTGCACCCTAACTGCGCTAAAGGGCCCAAAGTCCGATGAGTACCTTTAGGATTTCACAGGTCATTTTTGTTTCAAGACTACTCCTCACGGTTTAGGGCCCCTACAATGCCAGGGCAGTATAGGAACCCCACTAATGACCCCATTTTACAAAGAAGACACCCCAAGGTATTCCGTTAGGAGTATGGTGAGTTCATAGAAGATTTTATTTTTTGCCACAAGTTAGCGGAAATTGATTTGAATTGTTTTTCTTCACAAAGTGTCATATTCCGCTAACTTGTGACAAAAAATAAAATCTTCTATGAACTCACCATACTCCTAACGGAATACCTTTGGGTGTCTCCTTTCTAGAATGGGGTCATTTGTGGGGTTCCTATACTGCCCTGGCATTTTAGGGGCCCTAAACCGTGAGGAGTAGTCTTGAAACCAAATGTCGCAAAATGACCTGTGAAATCCTAAAGGTACTCATTGGACTTTGGGCCCCTTAGCGCACTTAGGGTGTAAAAAAGTGCCACACATGTGGTACCGCCGTACTCAGGAGAAGTAGTATAATGTGTTTTGTGGTGTATTTTTACACATACCCATGCTGGGTGGTAGAAATATCTCTGTACATGACAATTGTTTGATTTTTTTACACACAATTGTCCATTTACAGAGAGATTTCTCCCACCCAGCATGGGTATGTGTAAAAATACACCCCAAAACACATTATACTACTTCTCCTGAGTACGGCGATACCACATGTGTGACACTTTTTTTTGCAGCCTAGGTGCGCTAAGGGGCCCAACGTCCTATTCACAGGTCATTTTGAGGCATTTGTTTTCTAGACTACTCCTCACGGTTTAGGGCCCCTAAAATGCCAGGGCAGTATAGGAACCCCACAAGTGACCCCATTTTAGAAAGAAGACACCCCAAGGTATTCCATTAGGTGTATGGCGAGGTCATAGAAGATTTTATTTTTAGTCACAAGTTAGTGAAAAATGACACTTTGTGAAAAAAACCCAATAAAAATCAATTTCCGCTAACTTTTGACAAAAAATAAAATCTTCTATGAACTCGTCATACACCTAACAGAATACCTTGGGGTGTCTTTTTTCTAAAATGGGGTCACTTGTGGGGTTCCTATACCGCCCTGGCATTTTACGGGCCCAAAACCGTGAGTAGTCTGGAAACCAAATGTCTCAAAATGACTGTTCAGGGGTATAAGCATCTGCAAATTTTGATGACAGGTGGTCTATGAGGGGCCGAATTTTGTGGAACCGGTCATAAGCAGGGTGGCCTTTTAGATGACAGGTTGTATTGGGCCGTATCTGATGGATAGGAGTGCTAGGGGGGTGACAGGAGGTGATTGATGGGTGTCTCAGGGGGAGATTAGAGGAGAAAATAGATGCACTCAATGCACTGGGGAGGTGATCGGAAGGGGGTCTGAGGGGGATCTGAGGGTTTGGCCGAGTGATCAGGAGCCCACACGGGGCAAATTAGGGCCTGATCTGATGGGTAGGTGTGCTAGGGGGTGACAGGTAGTGACAGGAGGTGATTGATGGGTGTCTCAAGGTGTGATTAGTGGGGGGGATAGATGCAAGTAATGCACTGGCGAGGTGATCAGGGCTGGGGTCTGAGGGTGTGGGCGGGTGATTGGGTGCCCTAGGGGCAGATGGGGGTCTAATCTGATGGGTAGCAGTGACAGGGGGTGATTGATGGGTAATTAGTGGGTGTTTAGAGGAGAGAACAGATGCAATGCACTTGGGAGGTGATCTGACTGCGGGTCTGCAGGCGATCGGATGGTGTGGGTGGGTGATCAGATTGCCCGCAAGGGGCAGGTTAGGGACTGATTGATGGGTGGCAGTGACAGGGGGTGATTGATGGGTGGCAGTGACAGGGGCTGATTGATGGGTGGCAGTGACAGGGGGTGATTGATGGGTGATAGGTGATTGGCAGGTGATTGACAGGTGATCAGTGGGTTATTACAGGGAAGAACAGATGTAATTAATGCACTGGCGAATTGATAATGTGGGGGGGGTCTGAGGGCAATCTGAGCATGTGGGCGGGTGATTGGGTGCCCGCAAGGGGCAGATTAGGGTCTGATCTGATAGGTAACAGTGACAGGTGGTGATAGGGGGTGATTGATGGGTAATTAGTGGGTGTTTAGAGGAGAGAATAGATGTAAACAATGGATTTGGGAGGTGATCTGATGTCGGATCTGCGGGCGATCTATTGGTGTGGGTGGGTGATCAGATTGCCCGCAAGGGGCAGGTTAGGGGCTGATTGATGGGTGGCAGTGACAGGGGGTGATTGATGGGTGATAGGTGATTGGCAGGTGATTGACAGGTGATCAGTGGGTTATTACAGGGAAGAACAGATGTAATTAATGCACTGGCGAATTGATAAGGGGGGGTCAGAGGGCAATCTGAGCGTGTTGGCAGGTGATTGGGTGCCCGCAAGGGGCAGATTAGGGTCTGATCTGATAGGTAAAAGTGACAGGTGGTGATAGGGGGTGATCGATGGGTGATTGATGGGTAATTAGTGGGTGTTTAGAGGAGAGAATAGATGTAAACAATGGATTTGGGAGGTGATCTGATGTCGGATCTGCGGGCGATCTATTGGTGTGGGTGGGTGATCAGATTGCCCGCAAGGGGCAGGTTAGGGGCTGATTGTTGGGTGGCAGTGACAGGGGGTGATTGATGGGTGATTGACAGGTGATTGACAGGTTATCAGGGGGGATAGATGCATACAGTACACAGGGGGGGGGGGGGGTCTGGGGGGGGTTCTGGGGAGAATCTGAGGGGTGGGGGGGTGATCAGGAGGGGGCAGGGGGGGGGAATAAAAAAAAATAGCGTTGACAGATAGTGACAGGGAGTGATTGATGGGTTATTAGGGGGGTGATTGGGTGCAAACAGGGGTCTGGGGGGTGGGCAGGGGGGGGTCTGAGGGGTGCTGTGGGCGATCAGTGGGCCGGGGGGGGGCAGATCAGTGTGTTTGGGTGCAGACTAGGGTGGCTGCAGCCTGCCCTGGTGGTCCCTCGGACACTGGGACCACCAGGGCAGGAGGCAGCCTGTATAATACACTTTGTATACATTACAAAGTGTATTATACACTTTGTAGCGGCGATCGCGGGGTTAACATCCCGCCGGCGCTTCCGTATGGCCGGTGGGATGTTACGGCGGGTGGGCGGAGCCAGTTGCCGGGGAAGCGCGCGTCATCAATGACGCGATCGCTCCCCCGGCATAGTTTAAGGACGCAACGCCCTAAGGCGTATTGCGGTCCTTAGGGGATCCACTTTGCCGCCGCCCATGGGCTGTGGGCGGTCGGCAAGTGGTTAATTTGTAGCTGCACATCATTTCCCAGTAATCCTCCAGCCAGAAGCCCTGAATGCCACCCCTCCAGAGCTGTAAGTGGAGATCTCTCCTGTGCAGGTTCCCTCACAGGCTCAGCTTCTCCTCACCCAGCACTACTCCCAGCCGGTCTCCATGGCTGTTGTAGGCGCGTCTCTCATCATGTGACATCTCTATATGTGCCTGCCAGTCACACACCACCTACACTAATGAACTCCGGACATTAGGCGGCAATGAGGAGAACAAGCTGAAGATGCCAGAAGCCTGGAGAGGTGAGAGAGAGGGGCACTCTAGCTATCTATTTATACTTAGGAGGAACTTTGGCTTTCTATACTAAGTTGTAACTCTGTCTACCTAAACTAGGGGGGAATCAAGTTGCCTATACTTCGGGGGGGATACTCTGGCCACATATACTGGAGGGGAAAGATGAATCTGGATAAGTACACTGGGGGGAGGGGGCTGTGTATACTAAGGGGCACTCTGGCTACCTGCAATGGAGGGAAGAGATATAAGGCTTCCTATACTGGGAAAACAGTGTTCTCCCCAGAAGTTTTGGAGCGAGTCTACTTTAGGGGACCCACCGCAAATCCCCATAGACAATTGGAGCTGTGCTGAAAACGGAACGAATTTCCGCTTTCAGCTTGTTTAAACCCCCACAAGTTATATATCTATGGAAAGCTCAGAATCTTCTCTAACGAATTATGGCACTTTCGGTGAGAAAAAGCTTAAACTCACCATGCAGGAAGCGCCGAAAGTCCGCAATCGTGGCTCCGTCGGCCATCTTAGCTCTGTGCTGCTCATGTCTCTCCCTCCTCATTGGAGGGATTGTTAGCTGGGGGCGTGCCAGGAAGAAAAAGTGAACTCCACACGCCACCCAGTGGCTGAGTGATAAAACATAACTTGCTCTGAACTTGGGCATGGGAATAATAATGTATAATAATACATTATTAATACATTATTATTAAAATAATGTTATTTATACACACACCTGCTTTACTGGAGTCACTGTCCCCTTGCTTGCAGAGTTTGCACACAAATGAAGAAAAAAAAACATAAAAAATTAAATTGATACATTAATATACATACATACACACACCTGCTTTAGTGGAGTCACTGTCCCCTTGCCCGCTCGCTGGGCTCGGTCCTCGCTTCGCTCGGACAACTTTATATTCTAACTCTATGTCCACATGGATAGTGGAGATTGCACGCCACCACTAATCTGGCAAGCCAAAATTTCAGCACAAAGGCCTGTAATGAAGCGAGGGTCCTGGCGTGCAATCTCCACTATCCATGTGGACATAGAGTAGGAATAAAAAGTTATTCGAGCGAAACGAGGACCGAGCCCGCAGCCCAGCGAGCGAAGCGAGCGGGCAAGGGGACAGTGACTCCACTAAAACAGGTGTGTGTATGTATGTATATTAATGTATTAATTAAATTTTTGCTGTTTTTTTTTGCATTTGTCTGCAAACTCAGCAACAAAGGGTACAGTGACTCCAGTAAAGCAGGTGTGTGTATAAATAACATTATTTTAATAATAATGTATTATTATACATTATTATTCCCATGCCCAAGTTCAGAGCAAGTTATGTTTTATCACTCAGCCACTGGGTGGCGTGTGGAGTTCACTTTTTCTTCCTGGCACGCCCCCAGCTAACAATCCCTCCAATGAGGAGGGAGAGACATGAGCAGCACAGAGCTAAGATAGCCGACGGAGCCACGATTGCGGACTTTCGGCGCTTCCTGCATGGTGAGTTTAAGCTTTTTCTCACCGAAAGTGCCATAATTCGTTAGAGAAGATTCTGAGCTTTCCATAGATATATAACTTGTGGGGGTTTAAACAAGCTGAAAGCGGAAATTCGTTCCGTTTTCAGCACAGCTCTAATTGTCTATGGGGATTTGCGGTGGGTCCCCTAAAGTAGACTAGCTCCGAAGTTTTTTCCAGCCCGGTGGAATGAAAAAGTAGCTGGGTGGCCGGAATGGGGGAACACAGGGCCGGGACCACTCTGCTTACAGCATAGGAGAAGGAAGAAAGATGACAGCCGAGTGCTCACCAAAATTAGCCAGGTGGTGCACCCAGTTAAAAGACCCAGGGGAGAACACTGGGCTACTTTTACTTTGGGGGGAGGGTGGCTATTGGGGTACAGAAGGCTCCATTATGGGAGGGACTTAAAGTGTATCTGGGATGGGATAATGAAAAATATACTTACCTAGAGCTTCCTCCAGCCCACTCCAGGTTTATCGCTCCTCCTCCATCTACTTTCTGATTTGTCCATAACTGGCATTAGAAAATTCTCCATTCTGGCCCAGGCGGCACAGGCACAATCCGGATGCGCGCACTCCCCTGTCACGTTCTGCACCTGCGCAGTAGTTCTGCATAGGCGGAGAATGCTTCCATCGATGGGAGTTTGCATGCAGCCGGGCCGCACATGCACTGTTGCCCCGAGAACCAGGGCTGTGGAGTCGGTACAAAAATCATCCGACTCTGACTCCTCAGTTTATGAAACCACCAACTCTGACTCCAGGAAATCAAAATGGCTCTGACTCCTCGACTCCAACTCCTTAGTTTAATAGTTACCATAACTGTGGATTTGGTACAAAAATCATCCTACTCCCCGACTCCAACTTCTTTAGCTTATGAAAACTCCAACTCCAGGTACCCATAATTGCTCCGACTCCTCGATTCAGACTCCGACTCCACAGCCCTGCCCGGAACAGAGGACTTTCCGGAGCCAGTTGCAGAAGAATGAGAAGATGAGGGAGCGATAAACCTGGAGGGGTTTGAGGAAGCCCCAGGTATGTATATTATCTTTTTATTTTCTTATCTCAGGTTTTCTATATGGCTACTAAAGTATTTAATACTTTATGCACATTTGCTACCTATACTGGGGCAGGCACAATTCAGGTAACATTTGTTGGATTTCATATGTGGAGGATAACGTTTGCTGCATATAATATGTGGGGTAATGTTTCTGCATTTCTTATGTGGGGTAAATGTTTTCTGCACTTAATATGTGAGGTAACATTTGCTGCATTTTTTGATGTGGGGTATTGACTGCTTCATTTATTATTTGATATCCTGGGCTTATTGTTGCAGCATTTGCCATTTTGGAAAATTATCATTACTAAATGGTATACTAATACAAGAACCAAAAGAGACCCAATGACAGGAAAATGGATATATGTATCTGCAGAAAGAGCTAGTTTGATTCCTGGTGGTCACAAATGCCTCCAAGTATCTAAATGAGAGACCAGGAGCCCTATAGTGCAGTATTGTTTGTACAATTCAGTACAATAACAGATATAGGTATCATACTCACAAGCAGGGCGGTGGAGTCGGTACAAAAATCATCCGACTGCTCCGTTTATGAAACCTCCGACTCAAGGTACCCAAATTTGCTCCGACTCCTCAACTCCGACACCTTAGTCTAATTTTTACAAAGGCTATGGATTTGGTTCAAAAATCATCTGACTCCTCAGTTTATGAAACCACCGAGCCACTTAGATAGGGCCAGGGGGAAAGCAGTAGCCAGCTGCCTCTATATGTGGGTGTGAGGCAATAGGCAAAGTAATTTGACCTTGTTGTATGTAAAACTTGAAGACTCTTCAGGGCTGTGATTTAAACACATGTATTAAAGTATGTAATATTGTCTACTTCTTTTATCTGCATTACATTTCCCAAACCTTGTTCTATTTTAGAAGCAAACTATAACAAGCCACTCCCACGCTTAGATCATACCTCAGATCACACCCCCAAGCCAGTAGCAGTAACCCTAGTTGGGACTTGTTTGCTAGTTTTCTAGTGCCCCCCCCCCTACATGTGTCATACATCATGGCTGGTATCTCACCTTCCTAGTAATCAGTTCAATCATATCATAGAGATAAGACATGTCCATCCAGTATAGCCATGTCTCCCCTGTATCCCTCAGCATTGCCATTATCCTGCAGTATGTGATGTTTATTTACCCTAGTAATGCCATTTCTTTCCCAGTATAGCCATGTCCACACTCCAGTATTGCTCCCTTCCCCCACCTCCATGCAGAGTAGTAACAGGAAGGATTTGCATTGGTTTATAGCTAGCTGTCACAGTGTGCTCCAGTCCTCTGCTCCCATTAGCCTCAGTCTTTGCCTCTCCTCATATCCTCATCCATCTACCACTACCAACACTGCTGTAACATCACAGGAATGGTAACAGTTGGGGGTGGATGTGAGGAGAGGAGCCCAGCTGGAGAGGAGGCAGAGGGAGGACAGGACTGCAGCACGCTGTGAGTATAGAGCACAGGTAGCTATAAACCAACTTATTATGCTTTCCTGTGATACTCTGCAAGGCCCTACCACCCACAAGTGACAGCAATGGGGGAAGGGGTATGCTGTATCGGTAGTTTCACTACTGACAACTGTACAACCTTTATTATTTATCAAAAGGCAGCAGCATCCTGAATGGATCACATGACCACATCACTTCGGATGGATGAGGACCAGAGTCACATGACTGAGAGGATATTCAACTTCACACTGGAGATCATCTATCTGCTGACTGGAGAGGTGAGAAGGATTCTGGGAGGTAACATGACATCACTTGTATCTGTATGTATTTTAACATTGAAATTGAAGACAGTGCGTTACATCCTCTCCTCTCTGTGTAGCACCAAACACCAGCATCAGAGCTGTAGAGATACATTTACTAGGTTATGCCTAATGATGTTGATCCAGGGATTTTATCTGATTGCCATCTGGAGTCGGGAAGGAATTTTTTCCCTTTTGGGGCTAATTGGTCCATGCCTTGTAAGGGTTTTTTCGCCTTCCTCTGGATCAACAGGGATATGTGAGGGAGCAGGCTGGAGTTGTACTTTGTACTGGTTGAACTCGATGGACGTATGTCTTTTTTCAACCAAAATAACTATGTAACTATGGAAGAAGTAATGCTTTACAGCCATTAAGTTCTGCAACGGAATAGTGAGCAATTCATCAGGACATGGATATCACTGCCCTACTGGCATATTAGCTCCATCATAGGGGCAGCATGCTCACATAACATGGATATCACTGCCCTACAGGCATATTAGCTCCATCATAGGGGCAGCATGCTCACATAACATGGATATCACTGCCCTACCAGCATATTATCTCCATCATAGGGGCAGCATGCTCACATAACATGGATATCACTGCCCTACCGCCACATTAGCTCCATCATAGGGGCAGCATGCTCACATAACACGGATATCACTGCTCTCCCAGCACATTAGCTCCATCATAGGGGCAGCATGCTCACATAACATGGATATCACTGCTCTACCAGCACATTAGCTCCATCATAGGGGCAGCATGCTCACATAACATGGATATCACTGCCCTACCAGCACATTAGCTCCATCATAGGGGCAGAATGCTCACATAACATGGATATCACTGCCCTACCAGCACATTAGCTCCATCATAGGGGCAGCATGCTCACATAACATGGATATCACTGCCCTGCCAGCACATTAGCTCCATCATAGGGGCAGCATGCTCACATAACATGGATATCATTGCCCTACCAGCACATTAGCTCCATCATAGGGGCAGCATGCTCACATAACATGGATATCACTACTCTACCAGCACATTAGCTCCATCATAGGGGCAGCATGCTCACATAACATGGATATCACTGCCCTACCAGCACCTTAGCTCCATCATAGGGGCAGCATGCTCAGATAACATGGATGTCACTGCCCTACCAGCACATTAGCTCCATAATAGGGGCAGCATGCTCACATAACATGGATATCATTGCCCTACCAGCACATTAGCTCCATCATAGGGGCAGCATGCTCACATATCATTGATATTACTGCCCTACCAGCACATTAGCTCCATCATAGGGGCAGCACGCTCACATAACATGGATATCACTGCCCTACCAGCACATTAGCTCCATCATAGGTGCAGCTTGCTCACATAACATGGATATCCCTGTCCTACCAGCACATTAGCTCCATCATAGGGGCAGCACACTCACATAACATGGATATCCCTGTCCTACCAGCACATTAGTGCGCAGGATACAGCCGATATACGGCTCACCCTGCTTCTGCTTAAGTTCCGGTGGCGTTAATTTCTATTCCCCCTCCAGGTCCAGGTGGACGGCGGGGAATGATGTAATTTGGCTGGCAGCTATTGCTGGCGGCCGAATTAGTGTTTTAAAAGTAACTTCAGCTCCGTCTTCGGACGGCGCCAAAGTTACTTCCTGTGCGCCGATATAGCCGTAATTCCTATTACAGTCTATGGTGGAGCCGGCTGCGCCCAAATCTCCTGCACTGGATTTGACATGCTCGAACTTTAAGGTGCCCATACATGGCACAATCAAATAGTTCAGTTTTCCTTTTTGAATTTTTTTTTTTTTCAAACAATAAAAAGCAATTGATTATTCAATTTTTTCGATAAAAATGTGATCAGGTATTTTCAAAAAATCAGGTTGATTGCTTTGAAAATTGAATGGTGTATGGTAGGTTTGATAATAATCATATATATAAAAAAAAAATCATGTAGGTCACCTTTACATTATATCCTGTGGCAAATTGAAAGGGAGTGTTTTATAATTGGGTCAGTCATTGGTTTTCTCTCTTTTGGGTGGAGCCACAGAAGGTTCCCCAGCACAATTGGTTCCCTCGCCCCCCCCTTGACTTATATGCGAGTCAGTGTCCTCAGAGTGCCCTCCCGACTAGTCATTGTGGAGTGTAAGGGATCGTGCAATTATCCTACAGTCATGTTCTGCATCCCCCGCTGTCTTTTATGTTCCTTCACCCCCGGCAACATAGTGTGTAACCCAGCACAAGGGCTGACCTGTGTCCACTGTTTAAGTTGTAGAACCTGCGCAGACCAATTATCCCCTGTGCTCACCGCCCTATTCAAGCGATCAATATCGGAAGGCACAGTCCCCTCCTGTTTCAAGAGGTCAACAATAATACCAGTTGCCAAAAAACCGGGCAGCTCGGATCTTAACAACTTTAGACCTGTGGCCCTCACTTCCAACATCATGAAGATTCTAGAAAGACTGGTCTTTGCCCACCTCAAGAACTCCACCAACAACCTTTTTGACCCGCATCAATTTGCATATAGGGCCAACAGGTCTGTCGAGGACGCCATCAATGTCAGCCTGTCATACATCACAGAGCACCTGGACAGACCTGACTCCTACGCTAGGATCCTGTTCCTGGACTTCAGCTCAGCATTCAATACGATCTGCCCAGACATCCTGCTCGACAACCTGGCGCAGCTTGGGGTGGACTCCACTCTTTGTGCATGGGTCAAGGACTTCCTGTCAGAGAGAACGCAACAGGTCAAGCTCGGCAACTGCTCCTCCAGTATGAGAATCACCAATACTGGTGCTCCGCAAGGATGTGTACTGTCTCCACTCCTGTTCTCCTTGTACTCCAACAACTGTACCTTTAGCGCTGGCTCTGTGAAGGTCATCAAATTTGCAGATGACACTACAATCATCGGCCTGATCAGCAAAAATGGAGAGCACGAGTACCGTAGCGAGGTTGAGCGAATCTGCAATTGGTGCAAGGACAACAACCTAGTGCTCAACGCAGCAAAGACTGTTGAACTGATAGTTGACTTTAGGAGGCACCTACCTCCCCTCCAACCAGTCCTCGTAGGTGATACCGAAGTCTCTAGGGTATCATCTGTGCGCTTCTTTGGCACAACCCTTTCCAACGACCTGGAATGGGGGCAAAACACTACCAAAATTCAAAGGAAATCACAACAGAGGTTGTTCTTCCTGCGTCAACTGAAAAAATTTGGCATGCCACAGGAGCTGCTGACCAGCTTCTACACTGCAACCATTGAGTCCATCCTTTGCTCTTCAGTCAATGTCTGGTATACTAGCGCGACAGCCAGTGACAGGTACAAGCTGCAGAGAGTCATTACTGATGGGGAGCGGATAATCAGATCTCCACTGCCACCTCTTGATCTCCTCCACGCTGCTAGAATGAAGACGAGGGCCACCAGGATATCTCTCGACCCCACCCACCCTGGCAGTCGCTACTTTGACCTCCTCCCGTCGGGTCGCTGGTATAGATCTATCCCATCCAAAACCAGCAGGCGCAGAAACTCATTCTTCCCCCAAGCAGTCCGTATGCTAAGCTAGGGTAGTACTCACCTGAGGTCAAAAAACCAGTCAAATCGCTCACTGATGCTCACACCACACAGGACAATATGGCCACGCAGCCAGCTCTTGACGCTTTTGTTGTTTTTGATACTTCTTGAACTAATATTTGACTCTATGCGGGCCTCACAGGCTTGCTCGTATTGTTGAGCTGCTGTTAAATGTCTATGTACTTTTGCACAATTGTTAATGTCTGTCTTGTTTGCCAGTGTATCTGTTGCCTGTCTTTGTAGTTGCCATGCCACGTGAACCACAAATAATTCCGAGTACGACTCCGTCGCACTTGGCGAATGAAGTCTGATTCTGAGAGTGAAATAGTCACTGTCCCATGCTGGATGTACAGTTCAAAGCGGAGGTGCCGTTTCCTCCAGGGCTCCCCTATTTCTGTGGTGGCTCAGAAGCAGTGCGGTGTAGCAGATCGTAGAGAGAAGCAGCGTCACGTTCAGCTCTGGGGATTCCCTTGCCTCTCTGCTCTGCTTTCTGTGTCTCAAGGTGCCACTAGATGGTGGCATAAGAGGCAGCGAGCGGGGCAGAGAGGCACTACACCGCACTGCTTCTGAGCCACCATGGAAATAGACAGCGGGGAACCCTAAAGGAAACAGCACCTCCATTTTAAACTGTGCACCCACCGTGGGGCAGTGACGATTTCTCTCTCTCCTCTACAACTTACCCATGGGACACAGGTCAGTCCTAGTGTTGGGTTACACACTATGTTGCCACGGGGGTGAAGGGACATAAGAGACAGCGGGGGATGCAGCACATGAGTGTGGGATCATTGCACGATCCCTTACACAGGTCAGTCCCCTTGTGCTGGTTACACACTATGTCATGCCAGCCTGCCAGTCCAGTCCACATGTGTTGTTCCTTATCCCTATCCTGCTAGCCAGACACTTCAGTCTGCACTTGTCCCTGTCCCAGCCTACCAGTCCACATGTGCTGTCCTTCTCCCTATACTGCTAACTAAACACTTCAGTCTGCACTTGTTGTCCTTGTCCCTGCCATACCAGCTTACCAGTCCAGCTATATCGGCCTGCCAGTCCACATGTGTTGTACTTCTCCCTATCCTTCCAGCCAGCCATTCTATTCTGCACTTGTTGTCCTGGTCCCTGCCATGCCAGCCTGCCAGTCCAGATGTGTTGTCCTTAGCTCTATCCTGCTAGCCAGACACTCATATGAATCAAATGAAGGGTTGAAGTAGTACTGAACCTAAAACGTCCTATTTATACTGTGGAGGGGTCTATACTATGGAGGGAGCTTATATGCGAGTCAATCACTGTTTCCTGGTTTTTAAAGGATACATGGGTACTTCAGCTTATACACGTCTGCTTATTCATGATTATATACGGTAGTTGTGCCATCTAGTAATAATATAAGAGGTTAGGAACACCCAAACCTACATCACCAATACTCCTGTCTAGTGTATGTCTGGTAACTCTAGGCTATATCTTCCCCCAGATAAAGGTGAAGCAGGATTGTTGCTTCAAGGATAGATCCTGCAGTGTGAGCACTATGGGAAGAGTACAGGGTGCATAAAGTAATTTCTGTTAAATTGTCAATTTTACTAACATAATATGCCCAAGCCAAATCTCTAATTCTATAACACACACTGGACTAAAGAGGTGAGGAGGATTCTGGGAGTTCACATGATGTCACTATGTGTTATCTATTTTAATAAAACACACAGCTGATGGAGAAAGGATGAGGATTCTGTGAGTGTCATGTGACATTCTTGTTGGTATCTCTATACAGAGCTTTTCTCCGGGGAAGTTTGGTGATCATGTTACCATCACAGTGCCCCCACCTCACTCCCTGCCATGTAATGGACACAAGGAGAAGATTCTGGAAGTTACCAGAAAGATGATGAAGCTGCTGACAGGAGAGGTGAGCAGTGCTGGGAATTATGGGACATTATCCAGTAATACAAGAGGTTTGCCTAGGTGGTAATGGTATCATGTGTGTCAGGTTCCTATAAGGTGTGAGGATGTCACCATCTATTTCTCCATGCAGGAGTGGCTATATATAGAAGGACACAAGGACCTCTACAAGGACACCATGGTGGAGAATCAGCCGCCCCTCACATCACCAGGTAAGAGGAGACTATCATTTCTTGTACAGAAGGGAGCAGTATGGAGGGTCCACCTGGATATTCCCATCATCTGCTAAAGACAGAAACTATGAATTTACTGTGCGTGTTTCCTACAGGTGGATCCAGTAACAAAGACCCACCAGAGAGATGTACAGGTCCTCTTTATTCCAGGGATTGTCCACAAGAAGATCATACCATCCCCCACCATTATCAGGTAGGTGAAACTGAGGGTCATTAGAGACATCAAACTGTGACACATTCTTTCCTTTTGTGTATGCTGTTATCTGTGTTCTCATTTTATATTATTTCTCACTTTGTGCACTTAGGGTCGAGAACTTCTACATGGAAGTGCAGTGGTTAAAGAGGAAGAAGAGGAGACATATGTGAGGAGTGATCAGCAGTCTTGGGAGGAGGGTGATGTGATTAGGACAAGTAAAGAGGTAGAAGAGACCTATGTGAGGAGTGATCAGCAGTCTATGGAGGAGGGTGTCATGATGAGGACAATTAAAGAGGAAGAAGAAGATACATATGTGAGGAGTGATCAGCAGTCTATGGAGGAGGGTGACATGATGAGGACAAGAAAAGAGGAAGAAGAAGAGACATATGTGAGGAGTGATCAGCAGTCTATGGAGGAGGGTGACATGATGAGGACAAGTAAAGAGGAAGAAGAAGAGACATATGTGAGGAGTGATCAGCAGTCTATGGAGGAGGGTGACATGATGAGGACAATTAAAAAGGAAGAAGAAGACACATTTGTACAGAGTGATCAGCAGTCTATGGTGGAGGGTGACATGATGAGGACAAGTAAAGAGGAAGAAGAGGAGACATATGTGAGGAGTGATCAGCAGTCTATGGTGGAGGGTGACATGATGAGGACAAGTAAAGAGGAAGAAGAAGAGACATATGTGAGGAGTGATGAGCAGTCTATGGTGGAGGGTGACATGATGAGGACAAGTAAAGAGGAGGACACTGTTACAGAGGGCAGAACAGGTGAGTAATCAGCAGTAAATATAGAATAATGTGTATCTGTATTGCTGGTATGACTGTCACTGCTCACAGACTGGCCATATTAGGGGTTATGCTATCTGCTCATGTTAGATTTTTGCCATCTCAAAAAATGATTATTCATGATTGTATTTGGTGACAGCTTAGTAACAATAACAGTACAGACACCCTGATAGATTTGGAGTACCCTGTTCTGTTCTTTGGAGAGGGTGGATGTTTTGTTCTGTGGAGAGTGAGATCCCGCTACATCTCACAATAGAGATACAATGCTGATCAGGCCAGGACTCTCCAACTCTGAGAGTGACTATATTGTCACATGTAGCTATAATCACTTATAATTTTAACCAATAAAATCTACCATATGTGGTTTAATCTAGCTTTACCAGCCTGTGGTAAGCTGATAATGGTAATTTGGTATTTATTTCCTTTATTTGCACAAATGGGAACAAGAGAAAGAAAAAGGTACATTACAAGGGGCATATGAGTGACAGGAGGATACAATCCTATATAATAATGAGCATGTGTCGCTGCGTCCAGCAGTTATGCAGCGTCCCTGTTATTTTGTTACTGCGCATGTGCGCAGTAACGGACAGCTGGAGGGACCAGGGAGCGAGGTGGGTGGGCGGGCAGTTGTGTGTGCCCATGCGCAGTGACTGGCGGCGGTAATAAAAGACCTAGAACGCGGTTTTAAATGGGCTTGGGTCTACTAGTGGTAATAAGAATGTGTAAGTGACACCACATTGCTCTACAAACATAACACAGATCTCTTGCTATAACTACATATAGGTCTGTTGTCACAAGAGTAACACATTGCTTCCATTGTCTCATCAATCTGTACAATCTACTGCTTGTCAATGTGTGGCCAATGCTTTATATGTAGGGAGGTCAATGAGATGCAAATAGCTCTGTACTTGTATGCAAATTGTATGCAGCCAGTCTAATTTATCAGGAAGTACATTTAATTGACTGCATTCCAAGATACATTAGACATGCATGCAAGGCAAAGTTATTGTCATGTGATTGGCCGCCTGTAACGAGCACAACCTTCTGCAGTTCCCTGTCAGGCTGATAACTAGCGATGAGAACACAAATGTGGGCAAGCACCGTCCATGAAAACAAAAAAAGTATTAAATCTCTCCATGCAATCACCAAATATATAACAGGGAGTGTGCAGGATGGATCATTAACCCCCCTGGCAGTTTGCAAAAAATCCACCAGGGGGCAGCAAATCTTTTTGTTTAATTTTTTAATTTTTTTTTTCATGTAGCGAGACTCCGGCGATCGGAGATCAGGAGATCCCGTTCAAAGAACGGGATCTCCTGGAGGGCTTCCCCCGTCGCCATGGCGACGGGCGGGATGACGTCACCGACGTCGTGACGTCAGAGGGGACTCCGATCTACCCCATAGCGCTGCCTGGCACTGATTGGCCAGGCAGCGCACGGGGTCTGAGGGGGGGGGGCGGCGCGAGAGATTGTAGCGGATCGGCGGGTAGCGGCGGCGATCGGACGCTGCACGCAGCTAGCAAAGTGCTAGCTGCGTGCAGCAAAAAAAAAAATTATGCAAATCGGCCCAGCGGGGCCTGAGCGGTGCCTCCCGGCGGCATAGCCCGTGCTCAGCACGGGCTTACCGCCAGGGAGGTTAAACCGAACTACCAAACACAAGAGAAAAGCAGATCCAATAGAAACCGCACCACTTCTACCAAGTAGGAAAGTACAAACATGAGCTTTATTTGATATACATGTATGAACATATAAAAACACTAAAAACATATAAAGCAGGTTATAGATGTACATAGTCTACTAAAAAAAAACACCTATGAAGCAATAAATATGAGCCACCATTCACAGGTATAAAAGGTACCAAAGCACCGTGTGGGTCAGAAATAATCACTAATACATGGCTTATGCCACAATCTATGAGGTATCAGATAAAGCTATTGTGGCCTGGTGAGCCAAGGAAGAGCAGCATGCAGAGGTGAAGGGGAGAGAATGTGAGGAAAGAGAGGCGTAAGGAGGCAATGCAGCCACAGTGTTCTCCCCAGCATCAAATAGGTGGGCGCTCCGCCCGGGTAAGTTGGGCGCCCGCCCGGCTGCCATCTCGCGCTGGGCAGTCATCTCGCACCTGGCTTTTATGCACATACATTTTTAGATGTTCCCGGCGGGCATAGGAAAAGTACTGCGCTCCGCGTACGCTGCGTGAGCCACTCTCCTCTACGTAGGAGACCTCGCACTTCCTGGCAGGCTGTATTTGTGATGCCTGGCGCCTTGTGAATGCTCATTGGCTGGGCGACATAAGAGGCGGGACTCTCTGTTCTGCATGCTGTGGGCGGCTGGAAGCACTCCTCCACGAACGAGAAGTTTAGCAGCGTGACAGCCAGTCAGCTAGAATAGCGTGCTTATCTCCTTGAGTCTTACACGTGGGTAAGCTGCCGATCTTCTTTCACTCTGCTTTTGGCTGTCGCCTTCATTTTGCTAGTGTTATTTATCACTCTGTGGGAGTGTAGGTTGCCCTTTAGAAGTTTTCCTTGTGCGCTGATCTCGGTTTTGTTATTTAGCACTGGATTGCTTTGGAGGTCTGATCAGCTTACCCAGCATTTTGTAACACAGCTGCTAATAACCAACAACACTTATCTATTTGCTTTTTTTTTAAGCTATCTCTCGGTGCTGCGGTGTGCTTTGTGTTGGCCAATATGGTGTGCACCTAAACTGCAAAACAAAATTTTCTGAATGATGATCAGGCTTGTGATTAATTGTGGTCTTTTTTTTTTCTGATCATTGTTAGTGATAGGTTAGTTTACTCCTGCACATATCCCCCATATATTGGGCATTATCATCTGACCTTCTGGTATATGTTTTTTTTATTTTCTTATAATGTCAGCCTGTCAGCTAACTCTGGCAGTTACTCTGTGCTGTGAAAACTGTGCAGCAAAAGTCTGTGCAAAGTGGTCCATTGCACAAACTAAAGAATGAACTCTTGAGCCAGTGTAGAGAGACTACAAGGTATGCGCACTATGAGATCTGCAATACCCCTTGACCCGCTACATCCCCCCCACCCCCGACCACCCTTACTTTTCTCTCAGCAGCATTAACATCTGACATGCAACAAACACTCCCGTGTGGAGCACAGCAATAACCCCCATAACCACCAAATTTCCCCGTCTCGCACCACCCGGCTACTTTTCCATGCCACCCGGCTGGAGAAAAATTCTGGGGAGAACACTGCAGCCAGGAGAGTCCCAACACAGTGTGCTGTTAGAGTAAACGGAGGATGAGTGTAAATAGCGACAGGCGGTGCTTGAGAACTATAGTGTAAGGCGCACGGCGGTGCAACAAGATGAGAGACTTACCAGGCAACAACACAATGGTGAAGGGTGGGCTGATGTGACCCCCGCTCTGGGCCATCGCAATTCACTGGCTAAGCGGCTTCTTCTGGACAAGTCCTTTGTTACTCCTCTCTTTCCTCACTTTCCCTTCACCTCTGCATGCTGCTCTTCCTTGGCTCACCAGGCCACAATGGCTTTATCTGATACCTTGCATCATAGTTTGTGGCATTAGCCATGTATTAGTGATTATTTCTGACCCACACGGTGCTTTGGTACCTTGTTTACCTGTGAATGGTGGCTCATATTTATTGCATTATATTTTTTTCAGTACATTATGTACACCTATACCCTGCTATATATGTTTTATTGTTTTATATGTTCATACATGTGTATCAAATAAGCTCATTTTTGTACTTCCCTACTTGGTAGTAGTGGTGCAGTTTCTATTGGATTTACTTTTTCTCCTGTGTTTGGTGATAACTAGTGAGGGTCAGTGATATGCTAATAACTCTGAGATGGTGCTAATTATAGGCAAAGCGATGCAGCTGCTGCATCTGATCCATTTTAAAACTGAATCAACTTGGAATTCTCAGCAGCTCACTGACCATCCCTAATGATAATTGTTCCTCCCCTCAGAATTATCTAACAGGAAGTGATGGTGTTTCTCTATTTGCAGGGCGGAGTCCCAGCATCAGGAACCTCTCAGAGACTCATCTCTCTGTATCCACAGACTCTACAACAGACGATGATGACATTGGACAAGAGTCTCCTGCAGATATCCTGGTGACCCCAAATATTTCCCCAGACTCCCCTCACCTGTCTAACCCTGAGGGGCCTCCTACCCAGCACAGCTCTCCCCCTGCTGGAGGACCTTATTCCTGTTCCACATGTGGGAAATGGTTTGGACATAAATCAACCCTTGTCTTACATGAGAGATCTCACACCGGAGAGAAGCCCTTTTCATGTTCTGCATGTGGGAAATGTTTTGGGCGGAAAGGACACCTTGTCATACATGAGAGATCTCACACTGGCGAGAAGCCCTATTCATGTGCTGAGTGTGGGAAATGTTTTGGAGATAAAGGAAACCTTGTTAGACATGAGAGAACTCACAGAGGTGAGAAGCCCTATTCATGTGCTGAGTGTGGGAAATGTTTTGGGCAGAAAGGAAAGCTTGTCATACATGAGAGAACTCACACTGGTGAGAAGCCCTATTCGTGTGCTGAGTGTGGGAAATGTTTTGGGCAGAAAGGAACACTTGTCCAACATGAGAGAGCTCACACTGGTGAGAAACCTTATTCATGTTCTGAGTGTGGGAAAAGTTTTGCAGAGAAATCACAACTTGTCAAACATAAGAGGTCTCACACTGGTGAGCGCTATTCATGTACTGAGTGTGGGAAATGTTATATTTACAAAGACACGCTTACCAGACATAAGAAAACCCACACTGTTGAGAAGACCCATTCATGTGCTGAAGGTGGAAAGTGATTTGGAGTGAATTCAGACCTTGGCGGACATGAGAGAGCTCACCAGTGAGAAATCCTATTCCTGTACTCAGTGTGGGAAATGTCTTGGACATAAAATACACCTTGCTAGACATGAGAGGTGTCACGCCTCAGCAAGTGGTTGCCCATGGCAACCCACCAGCTCAGGATTCTGACTGGAGAACTGTTTTCCCTTCTAGGACTTTTAGACGTTCCCGGTGGCACCTAGTGGCTGGGATCTGCTATGCATCCCTGTTTGCAGGTGAGCTTACTTCCAGCACGCACCACTTGACAAACAAACCTGTGAAGGACATACTGTATATGTGGATTTCTGTTGTGGCCTATGTGGTCATAAAGGAGGAAACATTTACAGAGCTGTTTAACCCCCCAAGTACCATGCAGTGTGGGAGTCTCCCACTGGTTGTACTGCCACCTAGTGGCCCTAGATGAAATGACATAAGTATATGAATTAAAGTGGACCCAAATTAAAAATACAAGATTTCCGAAATAAAATCTATTTTCTAAATTATAATAATAAATAGCAGCTTTTTTTCAGCTGCATGATGACAAATATAAAATATTTTACATTTATTGGAGAATCCCCTCCCTTCCTTTCAAATTGCCGGGACAGAATCTGGCAAACTGGTGGAGTAGATGGTATCCAGCAAAGGAGGAATTGCTAATGGCTGCCACCTGTATAACCCTAGTTATGAAAAGTGAAGGGTGAAAAGCATGCACTGAAATGCTCATAGGCTTGAAGGAGTGTTTATTTATCTTTGTATGCCTCAGAGTGGTGCAACTAAAAATTTTGAACTAAGAAAAAGTGTGGTTTGGGTCCGCTTTAACCACTTCTCTACCCTGGTCGTTTTCACAGTTTAGCTCAGCTCTGATTACTTTGGCAATAACTTTCTCAATAATTATGACACACACACACACACACACACACACACACACACACACACACACACACACACACACACACACACACACACACACACACACACACACACACTCTCACTCACTTTATTTTCTATGCATTTTAAAAGGAAAATGGGGAGAAAACTTCAAAAACACAATTATCCACTTTCATGCATTACAGCTTTAATGTAAATAGTTCTATTGTACATTAAACCCACACATTTTATTTGTCTATATCTCCTGTTTATTTAAACAGTTAATTTGTTTTCATCATTTATTAGTAACACATTGTATACCCTACTCGTGTGTTACATCTGTCTTCTCCAGGATTTGAATCTTGAATTGATCTTGGGGGAGGAGAGGAGTTTGCTGTTCTTCCTTTTGGACTCTATAGCATTTTTATCTGGTCAGAGATAAGTAAACAGTGTTATCTAGGATTTTGTAGAGAGGAGAGTGCAGTAACTTATTTTCACGTCATGGGGCAGGAAATGGTTAAAGGTAAAGACATCAATAAAATCATTATAAAGTGGTCTGTGTTACATTAAATTAACTAGTGGAAGAATGAATGATTTTATGAGGATATAAACTGACTAAAAGAAAATCAGTGTGCCAGTAAATTTTTTCCAGCTGTTATTCGGGCGTTCTGGACTAAGGGCTTTCCACACTTGTATCCAGAACACTTCCCTCTTTTGACAAGACACAAAACATTGATCTTGTGCTTTTCTCCCGGCAGACTCAGTGTGAGGATATGTGTAATATGTAAATGCTGCTGGACTGCGCTCTCCACCTCCTATAAAACGACACAAAACAGCTTCACATAGCGTAACTCTGCATGGTCCAACTTATACACACTGCACCCGTGTCTCAGTGAAAAAAGTGCTCCACACGTGCTCACACGCTCTTTTCAAGATTGCGCTCACCAACTTGTAGCCACCTCAGACAACAGGTGGATCTAACGCTCAAAGTAATATCCTCAGGCACTGGGTACTGTTCTTCACCTCTTTCTTTAATTTTAAAATTTCTTCCACATAAAAAAATATAAAAACACAATAGTGTAATATTGCTAACAATTGTATGCCTCCCGCGCACTAAATGCGCACTCACGTGAAATCCACTTGTATTATAGCGTATCATAGATGGTACAACAGCGAGGTCTGCCCAGCGTGTGGTGGATGAGCGGCGTCCCGTCTCCCCAACCCTTTCCACGGCGTTCCTCCCGCTTCAGCGTGCGTTTCCTAAGCTCCTCAGCTGTTTCGGTAGCTACCTCGTGACTCTCAGCAGACCCCATGGAGGGGAACTAAAAAAGCCACAGGTAGATTTCCTAGTGGAAATATTACAATATTCCTTATCACATAATTATTTCTGGTACCAAGGGGAATACTATCTGCAACGCACAGGCTGCGCTATGGGAGCCAAATTCGCCCCTAGTGTAGCCAATCTATACATGGGGGAGTGGGAACAGGAGGTCCTACAGACAGTTGGGGGGGAAAACATAGTTATATGGAATCGTTTTATAGACGACCTGTTTTTTGTATGGAGAGGCCCCAGGGAATTATTGGATAGATTCTGTAACAACATGAACAAACATTGGCCAGAGATAAATATAACTGTGAAAGTAAATGCTGAAAGTATAGAATTCCTGGATCTAAATATTAGGATTCAAAATGGGGCCCTATGTACTAACACATTCTTTAAGGCAACAGACAAAAATGGATACATTCCAAAGGATAGTTGCCACCACAAACAATGGCTCAACAACATACCAAAAGGGCAATTCATGAGGATTCGACGGAATTGCACACAAGTAGAGGAGTTTAGGAAACAAAGCAACATATTGATACAGAGATTCTGTGAAAAGGGTTACAATAAACAAGAATTGGAATTAGAGGTGAATAAGGTGGCAATAATGAATAGAGATGACCTTTTAGTGGATAAGAGGGGTCCCCCAACAAGGAAGGGGGAATTTGACATCCTACTGGATTTCAATAATCAATACCGAGATGTGGAGAATATAATGAAAAAACATTGGAACATATTACAATTAGACAATATTTTAAAGAAAGCTATTCCCAGCAAACCAAGTTTCATTTATAGGAGGGCACCCAATTTAAAGTCCAGATTGGTTACTAGTTATATAGAACCCCCTACTACATCCATGGGGAACTTACTGGGACAAACTGGGTTTTTTCCCTGTAGGGGGTGCAGGGGCTGTAGAGAAGCAAGGCCCATTAGAGGCCAGGAATTAACATCTAGAAACACAGGTAGTATCTGGAAAGTAAAACAATGTATAACATGCAATAGTGTAGGAGTAGTTTATGTACTATGGTGCCCTTGTGGTATGGAGTATGTAGGTAGAACTACAAGGGCTCTACACAAGCGGATTGGGCAACATATTTATAATATATCCAAGGGACTCCAAACGCACAGTGTGTCAAACCACTTTAGGCTAAAACATGGGTCCAATCCAACGTTGCTGAAATTTATGGGGGTAGAAAAATACGTAAAAAAATGGGGAGGATCCAGCATGGTTAGAGAAATCTCAAAGGCAGAAGGGAAATGGATTTATAACCTAAGAGCTATGCACCCATATGGGCTTAACATAGAGTTTGATTTAAACTGCTATATTAACAATGATATTTAAAAAGGTGCAATACATTTGAAAATAGTGCAATATATTTGAAATAACCACTATAAGAGGGGGTAGCAAACAATCACAGGGGTAATATAATAGAAATATAAGGTGAAGGTTACCACACTGGGTTCACATGGTGGTAATACACTATGTGAGAAGTAAAAATAGCAGTCAACTTGTGTTGAACCACTAGATGGCAGTAGGAAGGATTATAGGGGAACAACAAGCTGTGTACAATAAGATTTAGACAAATTGTTTTAATGTTGCCAGTTTTAATGTAAAATAGCGATATCTGCCCATAAAATATGCATCTTTTCAAATGAGGGGAAGATGCATATATGATACATATATGAAACTCCATGATGGAGAAGCCCGTCGGGATGTTTTGAAATCTTGTCCAATGAATGGGCGAGAAAAGCGAGACGCAGCATAAAAGAGGCCTGACGCGCTGGTGACGTCAGCCCCTGATGAGACCGATTGGTCGAAACGCGTAGGGCGGAGCCACGTCCAGCGCGTCTGCTGAGAGTCACGAGGTAGCTACCGAAACAGCTGAGGAGCTTAGGAAACGCACGCTGAAGCAGGAGGAACGCAGCGGAAAGGGTTGGGGAGACGGGACGCCGCTCATCCACCACACGCTGGGCAGACCTCGCTGTTGTACCATCTATGATACGCTATAATACAAGTGGATTTCACGTGAGTGCGCATTTAGTGCGCGGGAGGCATACAATTGTTAGCAATATTACACTATTGTGTTTTTATATTTTTTTATGTGGAAGAAATTTTAAAATTAAAGAAAGAGGTGAAGAACAGTACCCAGTGCCTGAGGATATTACTTTGAGCGTTAGATCCACCTGTTGTCTGAGGTGGCTACAAGTTGGTGAGCGCAATCTTGAAAAGAGCGTGTGAGCACGTGTGGAGCACTTTTTTCACTGAGACACGGGTGCAGTGTGTATAAATTGGACCATGCAGAGTTACGCTATTTGAAGCTGTTTTGTAACGTTTTATAGGAGGTGGAGAGCGCAGTCCAGCAGCATTTACATATTATTCCAACTGGAAAAGTGTGACAGCGATCCCACGGTTGTGTTATAAGGACTTCCTTGTGTGGTGGACATTGATTTGGTGACATTGATTTGTGACAGCGCAGCCTTTTTTTGAATATTTATTTAGTGTGAGGATATGGTGTGAGGATATGGATGGTATATGTGGTAATGACGATATGTACAGTAATACGCAGGACATGGCGACTATTTATGATATTGTCATGATATTAGAGGTAACTGCCATCTTGTTTGTCTGCTATGTCTCACATGTGTATTCTGCTTTGAAGCTATTTGTCATCTGGCTGTACTACATTTGCATCTAAAGCGGACTTCAGTGAATAGAGCTGGGGTTAATCAGACAATGGCAGAAGTGAAGGGTTTTGTTCCACCTTATCTGGAGTTAAAGCTTTGAAGTCATTGACAACTGAAACATTTACACTTCTGTTGATGAAGGCTGTTAAAGCATTGTGAAGAACTCTAGACTAGCCAGGAAGAGCCTCCTCACCAAACGTTTTACATGTGTGTTAAACACTATTTCATTGTGAGGAAATTAAATTATTGGTGGAGGTGTAAACTATATCCTGTAAATTACATCTATTGGGAGATGGGAAATTGCGTTAGCCTCTGGCCAGGAAATGGCTTATTATGCCAAGAGCAGTCAAGTCCCCACCTTTGATCTGCTGTGAAATACACTTTTAAAACTAGTTCCTCCCCTCCCCAAGGAAGTTACAGCCTCCGGGCGTATCTCACAGTATAAAAAGCAGGGCCAGATGCCTAGAAAGGATCTTCTCCTGAGAGTAGCTCATCGCTAGAGATGATCTCGAGGAAATCGGTAAATCCACGTCTCTCCACGGTTGGACATTTGCGATGGTAAAAGTTCACTTTACGTTTATCCTATTTTTATTTTTGCAACTTGTCTTGTGTGTATCTTTGTAAACTCTTAATCTTGTAACTTTTTACTTTGTAACTTATTTACTTTGTTTTTTGTACATCTTTTGTATATATTACTTTCTGCATTGTTCCACGTTTTCCTGGAATATTAAATCGTTATTTAATAAGCTTGACTTCTGCTGTACTAAACTAACACTCATAGCCTAGAAGAGACTGAAGTGTAACTAAGTTCATGCCTGATTGTATGATTGAGCGACACTACCGTATAAGATTGTAATTGCATTGTGTGTGGGGCATTTGTCATACGTTGGCCTAAGCGCACAGCTGACCCAACGTGCGAAAACGCCAGTGCGAGTAGCTCGACAGCAGAGTGGCTAACAGTATTGTTCGGAACGACTGTTAGTGGTTTTGCTTCACTACAGTGTAAGATTGCAATTGTGTGTGGGTGTGCGTGGCGTTCTCGTATTCGGCCTAAAGCGCCAAGCTGACCCAAATACGAAAACGCAGATTGCGTGTTGAGCACTCGACAGCTGAGTGGACGTGTCTAGCAACGGCTAGTGGTGGCAGTGGGAAGTGTTTGAGGGGTCACAGCCTTGTTTTTAGCTTGAATAAGGCTGCACCCCGCTTGATCTGGTCAAACCCTCAGTCGGGAACCGTATACGCAGGCGTGCCGCGGGCCGGTTCAAGACACTCAGTACTTCAGGTCCACGGCCAGAAACGGAACTAGGGGGGGCAGCCCCTGTGACTGCAGATGGGCCCAGAGGTGTGAGGGGGCCTCAACTGCTAACCCTCCCTTTCTCTAATACCCCAGATCAGGTGTTTTGTGACTACACATATTATGGGTGTGAAGATCCTGAAGGCCACACTTGTTTTATGACCCTTGTGAGACGGTCCCCAAGGCTGGGAGGGTCACCAGGGGAGGCCAGGGAAGGGGTGTGAGACGGTCCCCAAGGCTGGGAGGGTCACCAGGGCAGGCCAGGGAAGGGGTGTGATATGGTCCCCAAGGCTGGGAGGGTCACCAGGGGAGGCCAGGGAAGGGGTGTGAGACGGTCCCCAAGGCTGGGAGGGTCACCAGGGGAGGCCAGGGAAGGGGTGTGATATGGTCCCCAAGGCTTTGAAGGTCACCAGGGGAGGCCAGGGAAGGGGTGTGAGACGGTCCCCAAGGCTGGGAGGGTCACCAGGGGAGGCCAAGGAAGGGGTGTGAGACGGTCCCCAAGGCTGGGATGGTCACCAGGGAAGGGGTGTGAGACGGTCCCCAAGGCTGGGAGGGTCACCAGGGGAGGCCAGGGAAGGGGTGTGAGACGGTCCCCAAGGCTGGGAGGGTCACCAGGGGAGGCCAGGGAAGGGGTGTGATATGGTCCCCAAGGCTTTGAAGGTCACCAGGGGAGGCCAGGGAAGGGGTGTGAGACGGTCCCCAAGGCTGGGAGGGTCACCAGGGGAGGCCAAGGAAGGGGTGTGAGACGGTCCCCAAGGCTGGGATGGTCACCAGGGAAGGGGTGTGAGACGGTCCCCAAGGCTGGGAGGGTCACCAGGGGAGGCCAGGGAAGGGGTGTGAGACGGTCCCCAAGGCTGAGAGGGTCACCAGGGGAGGCCAGGGAAGGGGTGTGATATGGTCCCCAAAGCTGGGAGGGTCACCAGGGGAGGCCAGGGTAGGGGTGTGAGACGGGGCCCCAAGGCTGGGAGGGTCACCAGGGGAGGCCAGGGAAAGGGTGTGAGACGGGCCCCAAGGCTGTGAGGGTCACCAGGGAAGGCCAGGGAAGGGGTGTGATATGGTCCCCAAGGCTGGGAGGGTCACCAGGGGAGGCCAGGGAAGGGGTGTGAGACGGTCCCCAAGGTTGGGAGGGTCACCAGGGGAGGCCAGGGAAGGGGTGTGAGACGGTCTCCAAGGCTGGGAGGGTCACAGAGAAGAAGGAAAGGAAAGTTTGTGAACATTAAGGAACCCCGTATAAATTATTCGGGGGGGAGGGGGGGGTATGATTTGTTGTTACAACCCTGGCTACAGCCACTAAAGGCGCTCTTCACGGGTGACCAGTAGAGATGGCCGAACACTTACTGACAAACTTGGGCTGTTCGTCGGTCGCGCTTAACACAATTTTTTTTTAATTGCGTTCTCATTTTACATGTTAACAGACCAATGGGGAGCCTTGCCGCCAAAATGTAAAGATGCCTTAGCTCCAGCTATACTTAATATAACTAGAGCTGCGCGGGGAGCGGCGGTGTGGCGTCAGGTGCACGGAGATCTTCAATCAACTTAATGAAGCTCGCAAGATTAGAGGAGATTGGCGTGGGAACAATTTCTTAAAAGTACAGGTAAGTATGGGCACCGTGGGCAACACAGTGGCATAGTGGTTAGCGCTCCCACCTGGCATTACTGGGTCCCCGGTTCGAATCCCAGCCAGGTCCTCTGCAAGGAGTTTGTATGTTCTCCCCGTGTCTGCGTGGGTTTCCTCTGGGGACTCCGGTTTCCTCCCACATACCAAAAACATACTGATAAGTTAATTGGATACCCCTAAATTGGCCCTAGACTACAATACATACACTACACAATACATACATAGACAAATGACTATGGTAGGGACTAGATTGTGAGCTCCTCTGAGGGACAGTTTGTGACAAGACTATATATACTCTGTACAGTGCTGCGGAAGATGTTGGCGCTATATAAATACTAAATGATAATAAAAAATAAGAACTTTTTGTTGTTGTGTTTTTATTTTATTTAACCCTTTGTGGAAATGGGTAATACTCATGTCTCCTGGGAGGGGAGCTGGTATCTTCTTAAAGGGGACTCCCAGATGCCACCATGCACCTCCTGGGGCACCGGAGGTGGGGAGAGCCCCTTGTCCATGGATTGGACAAGGTCTCGCGGGGAGAGGGGAAGGCGTGGCTGCCCCTTTCCCCCAGATCTCCCCCATACCATGGACCATGCGGGCTGGTATAGCTCAGGGTGCAAAGCCCCACGCAGCTGGGGCTCCACATTCTGGCTATCCCAGCCTACATGGGGTTAAAGAGGCTCTGGATGGGGAACCCCACATCCATTTTTTTTCATTTCCCACACTAATAAAAAAAATTCATTTATATACATGTTGATACATTCTCTGGGGATCCTTACATGTTTTGCCAGGATTTCTGGGTACCACAGTGTCTCAGGGTTCATAATACAGTATCATTCACTGATGCATAAACAAACCTGTACATAGACTGTGCAAAGTCAAGTCTGTCCCTGCGCTGCTACAAACATTCTACCTAGCAAGAGAATACATGGGGATGGGGGGGGGGGGGGGGGGTGTGAGGCAACACCTCAATATAGTTCATCATTCAATGATTATACAAGATATCTAAACACAATATAATGAGAAAAAGATTACTAGATATACAAATCTAATGATGTCATGACTTTGAAAAAGGGCGCATCCTACCGATACTTCCTGTCCTGTTCCTGTCCCATGCTGTGCTCCAACCTCCCGACACTTCCTGTCCCATGCTGTGCTCCAACCTCCCGACACTTCCTGTCCCATGCTGTGCCCCTGAACATCCAGATTATTTAACCCTCTCTGCAGAGGCCCCCTGCTGGGCACAAGTGGGTACAGTCTCCCTTCTTACAAAATGGTGTGTGTTCATCCCTACAACTCAGTGTCCCGTCTCTATGGTGCATCTGGGTACTAGGAAGATAAGAGGCACCCTTGGAGATGGTGGAATACGTGTGTGTGTATATATATGTGTGTGTGTGTGTGTGTGTGTATATATTTAGTCAGAAATTGTTTGAAAAATATCTTGCCTACCTTACACAAGGAGATAGTAGTTTAATTGACACCCAGGAACACTACTATCTTTTTTTGAGCACCCTATTTGCCCTGAGGAAACGGTTTAAGCTGCAAAATGTGTTGTCTGAAGTGCTGATCATTAATAAATACCTATATTCTTTTATTAAACCGATGCCTCCTTGTGTAAGGTAGGCAAGATATTTTTTGATCAACTTCTGATGAATATATATATATGCATCCACCATCTCCAAGGGCGCCTCCTATCTTCCTAGTAGCCTGATATTCACCCCACACAGTGGGGTTTTTCTACTTCACCTTTTGTGAATTGAAGCCTTTTTAAAGGGAAGGTTCAAGCAAAATAAAAAAATGAGTTTCACTTACCTGGGGCTTCTACCAGCCCCATGTAGCCATCCTGTGCCCTCGTAGTCACTCACTGCTGCTCCAGTCCCCCGCTGGCAGCTTTCCGACCTCGGAGGTCGGGGGGGCGCATTGCGTACATTTTTACGCATTCCCGCTAGTGCAGGAACATTAACACATACATTTTACGCGTTACTGGTTCAATGCGTACATTTTTACGCATTGAACCAGTAATGCGTAAAAATGTATGTGTTAATGTTCCTGCACTAGCGGGAATGCGTAAAAATGTACGCAATGCGGCCCCCCGACCTCCGAGGTCGGCAAGCTGCCAGCGGGGGACTGGAGCAGCAGTGAGTGACTACGAGGGCACAGGATGGCTGCATGTGGCTGGTAGAAGCCCCAGGTAAGTGAAACTCATTTTTTTTATTTTGCTTGGACCTTCCCTTTAAGGAGCAGCGACCATTACTCTAATGACCGAGTGGGGACGGGACTTCCTCACACGCACAGATGAGTCATTGCCTCATTGAGCAACCAATACTTGTGAGTATATCTACTCTTACCCTAGCCAACTGACTTACGATAATACACCAGAACAGGCTCCCGGTGTCCATGTGCTTTTTCTCCTCATTTTTCTGCAGTTCCTATGGTGCATCTGCCATCATATCACAGACAGCACTGGCACCATAGAGATGGAACCTAGAACCTGGAAGGATGAGGACAGGTCGCATGTGTCCTCTGTGGACCCTGGAGAGGTAAGATACTTCACCCTTCTGCTCTGCGCTCTAACCCTAGCCCATCTCTCTCCCTCTCTGCCACTTCACCCTGGGTGATGATCTACCTTGCCCAGCCCTGCTTCCAATATTACAATCTCCTGCTATCGCCACTCCCCCTGCAATCAGGAACTTCACCCCTCTGTCTCCCCTAAGCT
This sequence comes from Hyperolius riggenbachi, assembly GCF_040937935.1. NCBI lineage: Eukaryota > Metazoa > Chordata > Amphibia > Anura > Hyperoliidae > Hyperolius > Hyperolius riggenbachi. Next base: position 255,429,841 of record NC_090655.1, read on the forward strand.
TGCATATGTAGATATCGGATAACTTTCCTATGGGTTACAGCTGCCAGTGTGGATTGGAGGAGCACTGCGCTGCACTGGCCTCATCACTGTATCCAGACACCCTAGGGAGGAAGACCACTTCAGTTTGATGCTCTATGGGGGGGAGAGGGGGGGCAGGTAATTGTGCCTACATGTGTAACTACAGACATGCTTTATGGCAACTTCAAATAAATGTGACATTACCTACATCATGGAGCAGCAGACATGCTTACCACAATCTGTTTCTTCCTTTATTCTTTCCCATTACTAATTTCTGATGCCTGCATGAAACTTGGCACCTGAATTGTCATGTCTTCACCAAGGATATCAAATCTGTCCAATAGTGTCCATTGGATTCTACATCCAAGCTGTGATCCCGTCCAGTCACCTGATTTCCAGGATACTTCCCATATGCTCAGTGATAGTGGAGGGAGGAGAGGACTTCCATTTCCCAGCTACCAGTCTGTCAGCTGCTGGGGGGAGGAGCACGGCCACAAGAGACTGAGAGTCCCAGGAGAGATATGAAGGGATTAAAGGACAACTGTAGTGAGAGGTATATGGAAGCTGCTATATTTATTTCCTCTTAAGCAATACTAGTTGCCTGGCAGCCCTGCTGGTCTATTTGGCTGCAGTAGTGCCTGAATAACACCAGAAACAAGCATGCAGCTAATATGTCAGATCTGACAATCATGTCAGAAACACCTGATCTGCTGCATGCTTGTCCAGGGTCTATGGCTAAAAGCATTAGAGGTAGATCATCAGCAGGGTAGCCAGGCAACTGGTATTGCTTAAAAGGAAATAAATATGGCAGCCTCCGTATACCTCTCACAACAAATGTCCTTTAAAGGGAACCTGAACTGAGTAAAATTATGTAAAATAAACACATGATGTAGCTGCAAATGAACATTACATACTAACCTCACCATCAGTTCCTCTCAGAAGCTCACTATTTTCTTCTTACAGTGATCCCTTTCAGTTCTGACAAGATTTTGTCAGAACTAAAATATACCAGTTGCTGTCAGTTATATATCAGCAGCTGTCAGTTACAACTTAATATGCAAGGTAATTTCCATGTTTCCCTATGGCTCAAGCGGGTGATATTACAGTTTAACAGTGTGCTGACCAGGAAGCTGTTATGGGGTAAAGGCCATTTTCAAAATGGAGGACAGAGAATTCCATTGATCACAGTGGACAAATAGGACGCAGGACAGGAGAAATAGATTGAGGAGCAGACTACATGGGAGTTAAGTATGACCTGTGTATTTTTATTTTGACTTTTTATTTTCAGTTCAGGTTCTCTTTAAGTGGACATCCCAGTCCAGACAATTACCCCAGTAATTCTGCCTCTTTCTCTGTCTGGCATGCCTCCCACCTTTTTGAGGTAAGAAAAAGGGACACTTAAGCCACGCCCCTGACACTCCCCTGATCACGCCGCTGACACACCCTTAGTCACACATACCATAAAGATTTTATAAGAACAATATGTTGTTTGGTAATTCAAACCACACTGGTCCTTTCTATCCTAGTTCATTCCCTTCACATTAACATTTGAAAATAAGAAATATAACAATGTAAAGGGTGGGAATAAAAGTTAAAGTCAAATCCATTTTTAGTAGAAAAATACATATATTTACATGAGTTAGAAAGAGGGATTGGGTTTCCAAAGGGGGACTGTTATTTTCAAAAGAGGGACAGCTGGGAGCTATGAGTCTGGTGCAATAAATTGACACTTCCTGTTATTATGGAGCCACATCCATATAGCAGCTTTACATCTCTGAGGAATAATAATAATTATAATCTGATTTGTTTGAGGATGTCACTATCTCATTGGCTTGCTGGTGGCTGTAACAAAAGACATCTAATACCATAGCATCTTCCGAGGTAGACATCGTGTTCACACTCCTGAGACACTCAATAGACCACAAACAATGATTGGAGGAGCACCAATGAGTGTATGTAGTAGCATGCCAAGACCCCAGCCCTAGTGTCTCTTAGGGTATTTCAGTCCAAAAATGCTAATAGGTTGGCACTGCTAATGTAAATATAGCAGCATAAGCTGTGTGCATGCTGACAATGGTCACAATACAGGGAAAGGGGTGAGTGCACTAACTGGATTAAACCCTGGCAACAAGGGTCAGTTACATTAAAAATACATGAAGCCAGGCACATTGCCTCAAGATAGGACATTTCATACGTTCTTTGGGAGTTGTTAAAGGTGGGTGTGGCCAGAAATATGGCAAAGTCAGTAACCCTTCGCAAATGTTCATAGAGAGAGAAATGGCTAGAGAGAGGCACTGGTACGAATAGAGCAAGGAAGGAGACAACCTGATGTCTCTGGCATGGCTGCCCAAGATCTGTAACCACTGTGCGCACATTGCGCAGAAGACATCACAGAATTTAGTTCTTTTTAGACGGATGACTGAATGAAAGGGATGGACGTTACGGCCAGTTATATTTCACAGTACTCTGGCCGGACTGTCCGTCAAAAGATGGACATTTGGTAACACTGGTATAGAACCCCCTTAGTAATGATATCCCCTCAGTTCATACTCCCTCTCAATAGTGCCCCTTTAGTAGAGAATCTCAATCTGAAAATGCTTTAAAGTGATATTTTTATTAAGGACCAGTGGAATTTGAATTATAAAACAACATATTTTCTTATGAAATCTTTATGTTATGTGACTTGGGGAATGCTGGGGGAATGATTAGGGGTGTGGCAGGGGCGTGGCTTAAGTGTTCCTCTTTCTTATCTCAAAAAGATGGGAGGTAAGGGTAAGACCACCTCAGTATAGAGCCCCCTTCGTAGTAATACCCCCTCAGTACATAGTGCCTCTCTATAGTGCCCCTTTAGTAGAGAATCTGATCTCAATCTGATAATGCCCCCTTTGTAGAGAACAAGGTAATGCCTTGGCTGGCCCTATTATATAGTGGCACTGGCCATTTACTTACTGTAAGAAGATTAGGCAGGAGGTCTCAGTGGAGGTCTCTGTGGTCTCTCTGGTAGCAATGCAGCTTTGGAGGCAGCTTGGTCCCTGGCTCTGTCTGGAGAGTCGGTGGTGTCTGTGGTCTCTCCAGCAGCAGCACAGCTTTGGTGGCACCTTGGTCTCTGGATCTGTCTGGTGGGTCGGGGGAGGGGGGGGGGGTCTCTGTGTTCTCTCCAGCAGCAATGCAGCTTTTGTGGCAGCTTGGTGTCTGGCTCTGTCTGGCAGCTCAGTGGTGGTCTCTGTGGTCCGTCCAGTAGCAGCTTTGTCTCTGGCTCCATCTGCCGGGCCGGTGGATGTCTCTGCGGTCTCTCCAGCAGCAGCTTTGGTGGCAGCTTGGTCTCTGGCTCTGTCTGGCGGGTCGGTGGTGGTCTCTGTGGTCTCTCCGGCAGCAGTGCAGCTTGGTCTCTGGCTCTGCCTGGCGGGTCTGTTGTCTCTCCGGCAGTAGTGCAGCTTTGGTTGCAGCTTGGACTCTGGCTGTTCCAAGGCAACTTGGTCTCTGGCTCTGTCTGACGGGTCAGTGGGGGTCTCTGTGGTCTCTTCGGCAGCAGTGCAGCTTTAGTGGCAGCTTGGTCTCTGGCTCGGTCTGGGGGGTGGGTGGTGGTCTCTGTGGTCTCTTCGGCAGTAGTGCAGCTTTGGTGTCAGCTTGGTCTCTGTCTGTTCCTGGCGGGTCAGGGGTGGTATCTGTGCTTTCTCCGGCAGCAATGCAGCTTTGGTGGCAGCTTGGTCTCTTGCTCTGTCTGGCGGGTCGGTGGTGGTCTCTGTGGTCTCTCTGGCAGTAGTGCAGTTTTGGTGGCAGGAGGAAGAAAGGGTTCCCAAAGAGGGACTGTCCCTCTGAAAAAGGAACAGTCAGGAACTATGCTGCTGTTAATATACAGACATCTCAATTTTTATGTGTTTTTTTACGGACTGCTCATCCAAATATAGACAGTTGGCAGCCCTGGTTATAAGCAGTATTCAGCACTATGTGAAGTTTTTATTGTTTTTTAAGGGTAGTTCCACTATACCTCTTTGATGGGGGATAACTGAATCTAGAGCACAGTTTATTACTTGGTTTGGAATTGGAGAAGCAGTAATTGGGTAGACTGCTAGGAACTGTGAACCCCTGTCATTTATACTGTATTGATCCTTTGCTGTGCAATCCTTTCCTAAACCCTGGTGATTAGTTCATTATTGTGGCAGGCTGGTAGTGATCGGTTGATTCTAGTGGCAGACAGGCAGTGATCTTTTTATTCTAGTGGTAGGCTGGTAGTGATCTGTTGATTCTAGTGGTAGGCTGGTAGTGATCAGTTGATTCTAGTGGTAGGCTGGTAGTGATCTCTTGATTCTGGTGGCAGGCTGGTAGTGATTTATTTATTCTGGTGGTAGGCTGGTAGTGATTAGTTGATTCTAGTGGCAGGCTGGTAGTGATTTGTTTATGCTGGTGGTAGGCTGGTAGTGATTTGTTTATGCTGGTGGTAGGCTGGTAGTGATTAGTTGATTCTACTGGTAGGCTGGTAGTGATCAGTTGATTCTAGTGGCAGGCTGGTAGTGATTTGTTTATTCTGGTGGTAGGCTGTTAGTGATCAGTTGATTCTAGTGGTAGGCTGGTAGTGATCTCTTGATTCTAGTGGCAGGCTGGCAGTGATCTGTTGGTTCTAGTGGTAGGCTGGTAGTGATCTGTTGATTCTAGTGGCAGGCTGGTATTGATCTGTTGATTCTAGTGGGAGGCTGGTAGTGATCTGTTGATTCTAGTGGCAGGCTGGTAGTGATCAGTTGATTCCAGCAGTAGGCTGATAGTGATCTGTTTATTCTAGTGGTGGGTGGGTAGTGACCAGTTGATTCTAGTGGTAGGCTGGTAGTGATCTCTTGATTCTAATGGCAGGCTGGTAGTGATTTGTTTATGCTGGTGGTAGGCTGGTAGTGATTAGTTGATTCTACTAGTAGGCGGGTAGTGATCAGTTGATTCTACTGGTAGGCTGGTAGTGATTAGTTGATTCTACTGGTAGGCTGGTAGTGATTAGTTGATTCTACTGGTAGGCTGGTAGTGATCTGTTGATTCTAGTAGTAGGCTGGTAGTGATCTCTTGATTCTAGTGGTGGGCTGGTAGTGATCTCTTGATTCTGGTGGCAGGCTGGTAGTGATCTGTTGATTCTACTGGTAGGCGGGTAGTGATCAGTTGATTCTACTGGTAGGCTGGTAGTGATTCTACTGGTAGGCTGGTAGTGATCTGTTGATTCTAGTGGCAGGCTGGTAGTGATCTGTTGATTCTAGTAGTAGGCTGGTAGTGATCTCTTGATTCTAGTGGTGGGCTGGTAGTGATCTGTTGATTATAGTAGCAGTCTGTTGACTCTAGTGACTAGCTAGTAGTGATTGGTAGATTCCAGTGGAAGGTAGATAGTGAGTAGTAGATTTTAGTGTTAAACAGGTAGTGATCGGCAGTCAGCAGAAGACAGATGACAGTAGTAGGTGTTGCTGACAAGCAGTGGGTGACAGACATGCAGTTGGTGACAAGGACCAGTGGGTGATATGCCTATGCTGCCAAACAGCATAAGATGCCAAGTTGCAGTCTAAACAGACTATAATAAAGATATGGCAGAGATTAAATTGTGATCTTTTTTGAGGAGGTTTGAAGACATTCTCAAACTTTGACCACGAAGGACAGGGGTGGGCCGAGGGCACGGAGAGAGTACTGGGAAGACTCTATGGGATCCATAACTTTCCCTCTTCATAGGCAGGGCCTATACTTATTGATATAGCACAATTTTTTTCTAGTTAGTCATTCAATGGGCAGTCATTACAGCTGACTCAGTGTGCAGCTGATTAGAGAAATGCTGTAACGGAGAGATAAGTTACTCATCAAGCCTCACTCGCTGAACCGGTCTCTGCAAAGTACCACTAGACAGCAGGGAACTGTACAGGGGGAAATGGGGAGGGCAGGGTACTAGACAGAAGGGAACTATATATGGGAGTGAGGGGGGGGGGGGCACCAGGGAACTGTATAGAGGAGGGGCGTACTAGACACCCAGTCACTGTGTAAGTGAGGGAGGGGGCAGCTAAAAACCAGGGAACTGTGTAGGGGAGGGAGGGCGCACTAGACACCAGGAATCTGTATATGGGAGGGTAAACCACTGCTTCTGGTGTCAAAAGCTGCCCGATTATGTTTGGGGAATGTGCTGCCTAATTATGTTTCGTTTAGGGAATTAAGAAATGTGTACTGTAAATCTATATTGTCATGTCTCACACAGTATGTTGGAATGGTATCTAAGGCCTTAGTGTTTGAAGGAGAGGGGGCACAGTCCAGGTTGGTTTATGTACATTTGGCCCCACCTTATCCCACGACCACACCCATTTGTGCTGTGACATGTCATGCACATGCTGGAAGTTCTGCTGTGAAAACAGGAATTAACCGCCTCCACCCCCCCCCCCCCCCCCCCCCCCCCCCATCCCAACAGGAGGAGCACAATAATAGGTAGACAACCAAACTTGTATTACAGTTCACAAAATGGGACAGACTCTGTCAAATCAGCTGACCTGCCTGTGCCCAGGTAACAGCAACCCCCTGCAGTTACCACACTTGTATGTGCCGGTGACCTTACAGTGTTTATGTGATGTCTGTATTTCTTGGAAATGACTAAACAGAAAATATGAGTCCCAGGAGAGATATGGTTATTATTATGATTATTATTATATTTGGGATGGATCTGTAGATGAGGATGGCTTGTAGTGAATAATCATCATCATCATCCTAATAATCATGATAATAATAGATTGCCGGTATACTCACAAGTGCAGGAGAGTTCACAAGCAGAGGCTGCAGTTAGCCTATTCACCACAAGATGGAGACCTCACCGCTCCCAGGTGGAACGCACAGACTGGAAGTAATTAAGTCAAAGACAGGAAGTGATGTCACAGCAGGAGGAGAAGTTGCACGAGGTGGAGAGGAGATGTTGCTGGAAGAGGTAATTGTGTGATTGTTGTTATATATTGAGCAGAGCAGAGGTCGGGGTGGACATACTTTGTTACAGAGGAGGTCATAGTACACCTGTCCCTATCCTGATTATCCCCCTTGCAGTAATTGTCATACAAAAGGCTGTTACATAGCTTGTGTGAGTGACCAGTGTTGCCACCTAGCAGGTATTTGGAGGCAAGGTCCATGTTTTATGTAAAAAGCCCGGATGCTGGTATTTAATTTGTAGCTGCACATCATTTCCCAGTAATCCTCCAGCCAGAAGCCCTGAATGCCACCCCTCCAGAGCTGTAAGTGGAGATCTCTCCTGTGCAGGTTCCCTCACAGGCTCAGCTTCTCATCACCCAGCACCACTCCCAGCCGGTCTCCATGGCTGTTGTAGGCACGTCTCTCATCATGTGACATCTCTATACGTGCCTGCCAGTTACACACCACCTACATTAATGAACTCCGGACATTAGGCGGCAATGAGGAAAACAAGCTGAAGATGCCAGAAGCCTGGAGAGGTGAGAGAGAGGGGGACTCTAGCTATCTATTTATGCTTAGGAGGAACTTTGGCTTTTTATACTAAGTTGTAACTCTGTCTACCTAAACTAGGGGGGAATCAAGTTGCCTATACTTCTGGGGGATACTCTGGACACATATACTGGAGGGGAAAGATGAATCTGGATAAGTACACTGGGGGGAGGGGGCTACGTATACTAAGGGGCACTCTGGCTACCTGCAATGGAGGGAAGAGATATAAGGCTTCCTATACTGGGAAAACATAAGGCTCCAGTGTTCTCCCCAGAAGTTTTTTCCAGCCAGGTGGAATGAAAAAGTAGCTAGGTGGGCAGGATGGGGGAACACAGGGCCGGTGCCACTCTGCTTACAGCATAGGAGAAGGAAGAAAGCTGATGACAGCCGAGTGCTCACCAAAATTAGCCAGGTGGTGCACCCAGTTAAAAGAGCCTGGAGAGAACACTGAGCTACTTTTACTTTTGGGGGGAGGGTGGCTATTGGGGTACAGAAGTCTCCATTATGGGAGGAACTTAAAGTGTATCTGGGATGGGATAATGAAAAATATACTTACCTAGAGCTTCCTCCAGCCCACTCCAGGCTTATCGCTCCTCCTCCATCTACTTTCTGATTTGTCCATAACTGGCATTAGAAAATTCTCCATTCTGGGCCAGGCGGCACAGGCACAGTCCGGATGCGCGCACTCCCCTGTCACGTTCTGCACCTGCGCAGTAGTTCTGCATAGGCGGATAATGCTTCCATCGATGGGAGTTTGCATGCAGCCGGGCTGCACATGCACTGTTGCCCCCAGAACCAGGGCTGTGGAGTCGGTACAAAAATCATCCGACTCTGACTCCTCAGTTTATGAAACCACCAACTCCAACTCTGACTCCAGAAAACCAAAATGGCTCTGACTCCTCGACTCCAACTCCTTAGTTTAATAGTTACCAGAACTGGGGATTTGGTACAAAAATCATCCTACTCCCGACTCCAACTTCTTTAGTTTATTAGTTACCAGAACTGTGGATTTGGTACAAAATTCATCCTACTCCCGACTCCAACTTCTTTAGTTTATGAAAACTCCGACTCCAGGTACCCATAATTGCTCCGACTCCTCGATTCAGACTCCGACTCCACAGCCCTGCCCGGAACAGAGGACTTTCCGGAGCCAGTTGCAGAAGAATGAGAAGATGAGGGAGCGATAAACCTGGGGGGGTTTGAGGAAGCTCCAGGTATGTATATTATCTTTTTATTTTCTTATCTCAGGTTTTCTATATGGCTACTAAAGTATTTAATACTTTATGCACATTTGCTGCCTATACTGTGGCAGGCACAATTCAGGTAACATTTGTTGGATTTCATATGTGGAGGATAACGTTTGCTGCATATAATATGTGGGGTAATGTTTCTGCATTTCTTATGTGGGGTAAATGTTTTCTGCACTTCATATGTGAGGTAACATTTGCTGCATTTTTTCATGTGGGGTATTGACTGCTTCATTTATTATTTGATATCCTGGGCTTATTGTTGCAGCATTTGCCATTTTGGAAGATTATCATTACTAAATGGTATACTAATACAAGAACCAAAAGAGACCCAATGACAGGAAAATGGATATATGCATCTGCAGAAAGAGCTAGTTTGATTCCTGGTGGTCACAAATGCCTCCAAGTATCTAAATGAGAGACCAGGAGCCCTATGGTGCAGTATTGTTTGTACAATTCAGTACAATAACAGATATAGGTATCATACTTACAAGCAAGGCTGTGGAGTCGGTACAAAAATCATCCGACTGCTCCGTTTATGAAACCTCCGACTCAAGGTACCCAAATTTGCTCCGACTCCTCAACTCCGACACCTTAGTCTAATTTTTACAAAGGCTATGGATTTGGTTCAAAAATCATCCGACTCCTCAGTTTATGAAACCACCGACTCCGACTCCAAAATTGCTCAGACTCCAACTCCACAGCCCTGCTCACAAGGGTGGGCCACACCCATTTTTCACCATGGCGCTCTTAGTGTGCTGCCTTCTCCCTTTATCCTTGGTGCCCCAGATCTCTCAGGATCCTAGCCACGTCTGAGTCACATGCTTTCAGCCAGCTGCCCAATCCAGGAGGACTCAGGAGACAGTCAGCAGGCCGAGCCACTTAGATAGGGCCAGGGGGAAAGCAGTAGCCAGCTGCCTCTATATGTGGGTGTGAGGCAATAGGCAAAGTAATTTGACCTTGTTGTATGTAAAACTGAAAGACTCTTCAGGGCTGTGATTTAAACACATGTATTAAACTACGTAATATTGTCTACTTCTTTTATCTGCATTACATTTCCCAAATCTTCTTGTTCTATTTTGGAAGCAAACTATAACAAACCGCTCCCACTTCTAGATCATACCTCAGATCACACCACCAAGCCAGTAGCAGTAACCCTAGTTGGGACTTGTTTGCTAGTTTTCTAGTCCCCCCCCCCCCCCCCTACATGTGTCATACATTATGGCTGGTATCTCACCTTCCTAGTAATAATGCAGTTCAATCATATAGAGACAAGACATGTCCATCCAGTATAGCCATGGCTCCCCTGTGTCCCTCAGCATTGCCATTATCCTGCAGTATGTGATGTTTACTTACCCCAGTAATGCCATTTCTTTCCCAGTATAGCCATGTCCACACTCCAGTATTGCTCCCTTCCCCCACCTCCATGCAGAGTAGTAACAGGAAGGATTTGCATTGGTTTATAGCTAGCTGTCACAGTGTGCACCAGTCCTCTGCTCCCATTAGCCTCAGTCTCTGCCTTTCCTCATATCCTCATCCATCTACCACTACCAGCACTGATGTAACATCACAGGAATGGTAACAGTTGGGGGGTGGATGTGAGAAGAGGAGCCCAGCTGGAGAGGAGGCAGAGGGAGGACAGGACTGCAGCACGCTGTGAGTATAGAGCACAGGTAGCTATAAACCAACTTATTATGCTTTCCTGTGATACTCTGCATGGCCCTACCACCCACAAGTGACAGCAATGGGGGAAGGGGTATGCTGTATCGGTAGTTTCACCACTGACAACTGTACAACCTTTATTATTTATCAAAAGGCAGCAGCATCCTGTATGGATCACATGACCACATCACTTCGGATGGATGAGGACCAGAGTCACATGACTGAGAGGATATTCAACTTCACCCTGGAGATCATCTATCTGCTGACTGGAGAGGTGAGAAGGATTCCGGGAGGTCACATGACATCACTTGTATCTGTATATATTTTAACATGAAATTGAAGACAGTGCGTTACATCCTCTCCCCTCTGTGTAGCACCACACACCAGTATCAGAGTTGTAGAGATACATGGAAGAAGTAATGCTTTACATCCATTAAGTTCTGCAATGGAATAGAGAGCAGTACATCAGGACATGGATATTACTGCCCTACTGGCATATTAGCTCCATCATAGGGGCAGCACACTCACATAACATGGATATCACTGCCCTACCAGTACATTAGCTCCATCATAGGGGCAGCACGCTCACATAACATGGATATCACTGCCCTACCAGCACATTAGCTCCATCATAGGGGGGCAGCATGCTCACATAACATGGATATCACAGCCCTACCGGCACATTAGCTCCATCATATGGGCAGCATGCTCACATAACATGGATATCACTGCCCTACCAGCACATTAGCTCCATCATAGGGGCAGCATGCTCACATAACATGGATATCACTGCCCTACCAGCACATTAGCTCCATCATAGGGGCAGCACGCTCACATAACATGGATATCACTGCCCCACCGACACATTAGCTCCATCATAGAGGCAGCATCTTCACATAAGATGGATATCACTGCCCTACCAGCACATTAGCTCCATCATAGGGGCAGCATGCTCACATAACATGGATATCACTGCTCCACCGGCACATTAGCTCTATCATAGGGGCAGCATGCTCACATAACATTGATATCACAGCCCTACCGGCACATTAGCTCCATCATAGGGGCAGCACGCTCACATAACATGGATATCACTGCCCTACCAGCACATTAACTCCATCATAGGGGCAGCATGCTCACATAACAGGGACATCACTGCTCTACCGGCACATTAGCTCCATCATAGGGGCAGCACGCTCACATAACATGGATATCACTGCCCTACCAGCACATTAGCTCCATCATAGGGGCAGCATGCTCACATAACATGGATATCACTGCCCTACCGGCACATTAGCTCCATCATAGGGGCAGCATGCTCACATAACATGGATATCACTGCCCTAACAGCACATTAGCTACATCATAGGGGCAGCATGCTTACATAACATGGATATCACTGCCCCACCGACACATTAGCTCCATTATATGAGCAGCATGCTCACATAACATGGATATCACTGCCCTACCGGCACATTAGCTACATCATAGGGGCAGCATGCTCACATAACATGGATATCACTGCCCTACCAGCATATTAGCTCCATTATATGAGCAGCATGCTCACATAACATGAATATCACTGCCCTACCAGTACATTAGCTCCATCATAGGGGCAGCACGCTCACATAACATGGATATCACTGCCCTACTGGCATATTAGCTCCATTATATGAGCAGCATGCTCACATAACATGGATATCACTGCCCTACCAGTACATTAGCTCCATCATAGGGGCAGCACGCTCACATAACATGGATATCACTGCCCTACTGGCATATTAGCTCCATTATATGAGCAGCATGCTCACATAACATGGATATCACTGCCCTACCGGCACATTAGCTCCATCATAGGGGCAGCACGCTCACATAACATGGATATCACTGCCCTACCGGCACATTTGCTCCATTATATGAGCAGCATGCTCACATAACATGGATATCACTGCCCTACCGGCACATTAGCTCCATCATAGGGGCAGCACGCTCACATAACATGGATATCACTGCCCTACCGGCACATTTGCTCCATCATAGGGGCAGCATGCTCACATAACATGGATATCACTGCCCTACCGGCACATTAGCTCCATCATAGGGGCAGCACGCGCACATAACATGGATATCACTGCCCTACCAGCACATTAGCTCCATCATAGGGGCAGCACGCTCACATAACATGGATATCACTGCCCTAACAGCACATTAGCTACATCATAGGGGCAGCACGCTCACATAACATGGATATCACTGCCCTACCGGCACATTTGCTCCATCATAGGGGCAGCATGCTCACATAACATGGATATCACTGCCCTACCAGCATATTGGCTCCATTATATGAGCAGCATGCTCACATAACATGAATATCACTGCCCTACCAGTACATTAGCTTCATCATAGGGGCAGCACGCTCACATAACATGGATATCACTGCCCTACTGGCATATTAGCTCCATTATATGAGCAGCATGCTCACATAACATGGATATCACTGCCCTACCAGTACATTAGCTCCATCATAGGGGCAGCACGCTCACATAACATGGATATCACTGCTCTACCAGCACATTAGCTCCATCATAGGGGCAGCATGCTCACATAACATGGATATCACTGCCCTATCAGCACATTAGCTCCATCATAGGGACAGCATGCTCACATAACATGGATATCACTTCCCTACCGGCACATTAGCTCCATCATAGGGGCAGCATGCTCACATAACATGGATATCACTGCCCTACCAGCACATTAGCTCCATCATAGGGGCAGCATGCTCACATAACATGGATATCACTGCCCTACCAGCACATTAGCTCCATCATATGGGCAGCATGCTCACATAACATGGATATCACTGCTCCACCGGCACATTAGCTCGATCATAGGGGCAGCATGCTCACATAACATTGATATCACAGCCCTACCGGCACATTAGCTCCATCATAGGGGCAGCATGCTCACATAACATGGATATCACTGCCCTACCGGCACATTAGCTCCATCATAGGGGCAGCATGCTCACATAACATGGATATCACTGCCCTAACAGCACATTAGCTACATCATAGGGGCAGCATGCTTACATAACATGGATATCACTGCCCCACCGACACATTAGCTCCATCATAGTGGCAGCATGCTCACATAACATGGATATCACTGCCCTACCAGTACATTAGCTCCATCATAGGGCAGCACGCTCACATAACATGGATATCACTGCCCTACCAGCACATTAGCTCCATCATAGGGGCAGCATGCTCACATAACATGGATATCACTGCCCTACTGGCATATTAGCTCCATTATATGAGCAGCATGCTCACATAACATGGATATCACTGCCCTACCGGCACATTAGCTCCATCATAGGGGCAGCACGCTCACATAACATGGATATCACTGCTCTACCAGCACATTAGCTCCATCATAGGGGCAGCATGCTCACATAACATGGATATCACTGCCCTATCAGCACATTAGCTCCATCATAGGGACAGCATGCTCACATAACATGGATATCACTTCCCTACCGGCACATTAGCTCCATCATAGGGGCAGCATGCTCACATAACATGGATATCACTGCCCTACCAGCACATTAGCTCCATCATAGGGGCAGCATGCTCACATAACATGGATATCACTGCCCTACCAGCACATTAGCTCCATCATATGGGCAGCATGCTCACATAACATGGATATCACTGCTCCACCGGCACATTAGCTCTATCATAGGGGCAGCATGCTCACATAACATTGATATCACAGCCCTACCGGCACATTAGCTCCATCATAGGGGCAGCATGCTCACATAACATGGATATCACTGCCCTACCGGCACATTAGCTCCATCATAGGGGCAGCATGCTCACATAACATGGATATCACTGCCCTAACAGCACATTAGCTACATCATAGGGGCAGCATGCTTACATAACATGGATATCACTGCCCTACCGGCACATTAGCTCCATCATAGGGGCAGCATGCTCACATAACATGGATATTACTGCCCTACCGGCACATTAGCTCCATCATAGGGGCAGCATGCTTACATAACATGGATATCACTGCCCCACCGACACATTAGCTCCATCATAGTGGCAGCATGCTCACATAACATGGATATCACTGCCCTACCAGTACATTAGCTCCATCATAGGGGCAGCACGCTCACATAACATGGATATCACTGCCCTACCAGCATATTAGCTCCATTATATGAGCAGCATGCTCACATAACATGAATATCACTGCCCTACCAGTACATTAGCTCCATCATAGGGGCAGCACGCTCACATAACATGGATATCACTGCCCTACCAGCATATTAGCTCCATTATATGAGCAGCATGCTCACATAACATGGATATCACTGCCCTACCGGCACATTAGCTCCATCATAGGGGCAGCACGCTCACATAACATGGATATCACTGCCCTACCGGCACATTTGCTCCATCATAGGGGCAGCATGCTCACATAACATGGATATCACTGCCCTACCGGCACATTAGCTCCATCATAGGGGCAGCACGCGCACATAACATGGATATCACTGCCCTACCAGCACATTAGCTCCATCATAGGGGCAGCATGCTCACATAACATGGATATCACTGCCCTAACAGCACATTAGCTACATCATAGGGGCAGCACGCTCACATAACATGGATATCACTGCCCTACCGGCACATTTGCTCCATCATAGGGGCAGCATGCTCACATAACATGGATATCACTGCCCTACCAGCATATTAGCTCCATTATATGAGCAGCATGCTCACATAACATGAATATCACTGCCCTACCAGTACATTAGCTCCATCATAGGGGCAGCACGCTCACATAACATGGATATCACTGCCCTACTGGCATATTAGCTCCATTATATGAGCAGCATGCTCACATAACATGGATATCACTGCCCTACCAGTACATTAGCTCCATCATAGGGGCAGCACGCTCACATAACATGGATATCACTGCCCTACTGGCATATTAGCTCCATCATAGGGGCAGCACGCTCACATAACATGGATATCACTGCTCTACCAGCACATTAGCTCCATCATAGGGGCAGCATGCTCACATAACATGGATATCACTGCCCTATCAGCACATTAGCTCCATCATAGGGACAGCATGCTCACATAACATGGATATCACTTCCCTACCGGCACATTAGCTCCATCATAGGGGCAGCATGCTCACATAACATGGATATCACTGCCCTACCAGCACATTAGCTCCATCATAGGGGCAGCATGCTCACATAACATGGATATCACTGCCCTACCAGCACATTAGCTCCATCATAGGCACAGCATGCTCACATAACATGGATATCACTACCCTACCGGCACATTAGCTCCATCATAGGGGCAGCATGCTCCCATAACATGGATATCACTGCCCTACCAGCACATTAGCTCCATCATAGGGGCAGCATGCTCACATAACATAGATATCACTTTCCTACCAGCACATTAGCTCCATAATAGGGGCAGCATGCTCACATAACATGGATATCACTGCCCTACCAGCACATTAGCTCCATCATAGGGACTGCATGCTCACATAACATGGATATCACTGCCCTACCAGCACATTAGCTCCATCATAGGGGCAGCATGCTCACATAACATGGATATCACTGCCCTACCAGCACATTAGCTCCATCATAGGGGCAGCATGCTCACATAACATGGATATCACTGACCTACCAGCACATTAGCTCCATCATAGGGCAGCATGCTCACATAACATGGATATCACTGCCCTACTGGCATATTGGCTTCATCATAGGGGCAGCATGGTCACATAACATGGATATCACTGCCCTACCAGCACATTAGCTCCATCATAGGGGCAGCATGCTCACATAACATGGATATCACTGCCCTACCAGCACATTAGCTCCATCATAGGGCAGCATGCTCACATAACATGGATATCACTGCCCTACCGGCACATTTGCTCCATCATAGGGGCAGCATGCTCACATAACATGGATATCACTGCCCTACCGGCACATTAGCTCCATCATAGGGGCAGCACGCTCACATAACATGGATATCACTGCCCTAACAGCACATTAGCTCCATCATAGGGGCAGCACGCTCACATAACATGGATATCACTGCCCTACCAGCACATTGGCTCCATCATAGGGGCAGCATGCTCACATAACATGGATATCACTGCCCTACCAGCACATTAGCTCCATCATAGGGGCAGCATGCTCACATAACATGGATATCACTGCCCTACCGGCACATTTGCTCCATCATAGGGGCAGCATGCTCACATAACATGGATATCACTGCCCTACCGGCACATTTGCTCCATCATAGGGGCAGCACGCTCACATAACATGGATATCACTGCCCTACCAGCATATTAGCTCCATCATAGGGTAGCATGCTCACATAACATGGATATCACTGCCCTACCGGCACATTAGCTCCATCATAGGGGCAGCATGCTCACATAACATGGATATCACTGCCCTACCAGCACATTAGCTCCATCATAGAGGTAGCATGCTCACATAACATGGATATCACTGCCCTACTGGCATATTAGCTCCATCATATGGGCAGCATGCTCACATAACATGGCTATCACTGCACTACCAGTACATTAGCTCCATCATAGGGGCAGCACGCTCACATAACATGGATATCACTGCCCTACTGGCATATTAGCTCCATTATAGGGGCAGCATGCTCACATAACATGGATATCACTGCCCTACTGGCACATTTGCTCCATCATAGGGGCAGCACGCTCACATAACATGGATATCACTGCCCTACCAGCATATTAGCTCCATCATAGGGTAGCATGCTCACATAACATGGATATCACTGCCCTACCGGCACATTAGCTCCATCATAGGGGCAGCATGCTCACATAACATGGATATCACTGCCCTACCAGCACATTAGCTCCATCATAGGGGCAGCATGCTCACATAACATGGATATCACTTCCCTACCAGCACATTCGCTCCATCATAGGGGCAGCACGCTCACATAACATGGATATCACTGCTCTACGAGCACATTAGCTCCATCATAGGGGCAGCATGCTCACATAACATGGATATCACTGCCCTACCAGCACATTAGCTCCGTCATAGGGACAGCATGCTCACATAACATGGATATCACCTCCCTACCAGCACATTAGCTCCATCATAGGGGCAGCATGGTCACATAACTTGGATATCACTTCCCTACCAGCACATTAGCTCCATCATAGGGGCAGCATGCTCACATAACATGGATATCACTGCTCTACCAGCACATTAGCTCCATCATAGGGGCAGCATGCTCACATAACATGGATATCACTGCCCTACCAGCACATTAGCTCCATCATAGGGGCAGCATACTCACATAACATAGATATCACTGCCCTACCAGCACATTAGCTCCATCATAGGGGCAGCATGGTCACATAACATGGATATCACTGCCCTACCAGCACATTAGCGCCATCATAGGGGCAGCATACTCACATTACATGGATATCACTGCCCTACCAACACATTAGCTCCATCATAGGGGCAGCATGCTCACATAACATGGATACCACTGCCCTACCAGCACATTAGCTCCATCATAGGGGCAGCACGCTCACATAACATGGATATCACTGCCCTAACAGCACATTAGCTCCATCATAGGGGCAACATGCTCATATAACATGGATATCACTGCCCTACCAGCACATTAGCTCCATCATAGGCACAACATGCTCACATAACATGGATATCACTGCCCTACCAGCACATTAGCTCCATCATAGGGGCTGCATGATAACATAACATGGATATCACTGCTCTACCGGCACATTAGCTCCATCATAGGGGCAGCGTGCTCACATAAGCTGGATATCACTGCCCTATCAGCACATTAGCTCCATCATAGGGGCAGCATGCTCACATAACATGGACATCACTGCCCTACCAGCACACTAGCTCCATCATAGGGGCAGCATGCTCACATAACATGGATATTACTGCCCTACCGGCACATTAGCTCCATCATAGGGGCAGCATGCTCACATATCATGGATATTACTGCCCTACCAGCACATTACTCCATCATAGGGGCAGCATGCTCACATAACATGGATATCACTGCCCCACCGACACATTAGCTCCATCATAGGGGCAGCATGCTCACATAACATGGATATCACAGCCCTACCAGCACATTAGCTCCATCATAGGGGCAGCACGCTCACATAACATGGATATCACTGCCCTACCAGCACATTAGCTCCATCATAGGGGCAGCATGCTCACATAACATGGATATCACTGCCCTACCGGCACATTAGCTCCATCATAGGGGCAGCATGCTCACATAACATGAATTTCACTGCCCTACCGCCACATTAGCTCCATCATAGGAGCAGCACGCTCACATAACATGGATATCACTGCCCTACCAGCACATTAGCTCCATCATAGGGGCAGCATGCTCACATAACGTGGATATCACTGCCCTACCAGCACATTAGCTCCATCATAGGGTAGCATGCTCACATAACATGGATATCACTGCCCTACTGGCACATTAGCTCCATCATAGGGGCAGCATGCTCACATAACATGGATATCACTGCCCTACCAGCACATTAGCTCCATCATAGAGGTAGCATGCTCACATAACATGGATATCACTGCCCTACCAGCACATTAGCTCCATCATAGGGGCAGCATGCTCACATAACGTGGATATCACTGCCCTACCAGCACATTAGCTCCATCATAGGGTAGCATGCTCACATAACATGGATATCACTGCCCTACTGGCACATTAGCTCCATCATAGGGGCAGCATGCTCACATAACATGGATATCACTGCCCTACCAGCACATTAGCTCCATCATAGAGGTAGCATGCTCACATAACATGGATATCACTGCCCTACCAGCACATTAGCTCCATCTTAGGGGCAACATGCTCATATAACATGGATATCACTGCCCTACCAGCACATTAGCTCCATCATAGGCACAACATGCTCACATAACATGGATATCACTGCCCTACCAGCACATTAGCTCCATCATAGGGGCTGCATGCTCACATAACGTGGATATCACTGCTCTACCGGCACATTAGCTCCATCATAGGGGCAGCGTGCTCACATAACATGGATATCACTGCCCTACCGGCACAGTAGCTCCATCATAGGGGCAGCATGCTCACATAACATGGATTTCACTGCCCTACCAGCACATTAGCTCCATTATAGGAGCAGCATGCTCACATAACATGGATATCACTGCCCTATCAGCACATTAGCTCCATCATAGGGGCAGCATGCTCACATAACATGGACATCACTGCCCTACCAGCACACTAGCTCCATCATAGGGGCAGCATGCTCACATAACATGGATATTACTGCCCTACCGGCACATTAGCTCCATCATAGGGGCAGCATGCTCACATAACATGGATATCACTGCTCTACCAGCACATTAGCTCCATCATAGGGGCAGCATGGTCACATAACATGTATATCACTGCCCTACCAGCACACTAGCTCCATCATAGGGGCAGCATGCTCACATAACATGGATATCACTGCCCTACCGGCACATTAGCTCCATTATAGGGGCAGCATGCTCACATAACATGGATATTACTGCCCTACCGGCACATTAGCTCCATCATAGGGGCAGCATGCTCACATAACATGGATATCACTGCTCTACCAGCACATTAGCTCCATCATAGGGGTAGCATGCTCACATAACATGGATATCACTACTACCCTAAAAGCACATTAGCTCCATCATAGGGGCAGCATGCTCACATAACATTTATATCACTGCCCTACCGGCACATTAGCTCCATCATAGGGGCTGCACGCTCATGTAACATGGATATCCCTGCCCTACCAGCACATTAGCTCCATCATAGGGGCAGCATGGTCACATAACATGGATATCACTGCCCTACCAGCACTTTAGCTCCATCATAGGGGCAGCATGGTCACATAACATGGATATCACTGCCCTACCAGCACATTAGCTCCATCATAGGGGCAGCATGCTCACATAACATGGATACCACTGCTCTACCAGCACATTAGCTCCATCATAGGGGCTGCATGCTCACATAACATGGATATTACTGCCCTAACAGCACATTAGCTCCATCATAGGGGCAGCATGGTCACATAACATGGATATCACTGCCCTACCAGCACATTAGCTCCATCATAGGAGCAGCATGCTCACATAACATGGATATCACTGCCCTATCAGCACATTAGCTCCATCATAGGGGCAGCATGCTCACATAACATGGACATCACTGCCCTACCAGCACACTAGCTCCATCATAGGGGCAGCATGCTCACATAACATGGATATTACTGCCCTACCGGCACATTAGCTCCATCATAGGGGCAGCATGCTCACATATCATGGATATTACTGCCCTACCAGCACATTACTCCATCATAGGGGCAGCATGCTCACATAACATGGATATCACTGCCCCACCGACACATTAGCTCCATCATAGGGGCAGCATGCTCACATAACATGGATATCACAGCCCTACCAGCACATTAGCTCCATCATAGGGGCAGCACGCTCACATAACATGGATATCACTGCCCTACCAGCACATTAGCTCCATCATAGGGGCAGCATGCTCACATAACATGGATATCACTGCCCTACCGGCACATTAGCTCCATCATAGGGGCAGCATGCTCACATAACATGAATTTCACTGCCCTACCGCCACATTAGCTCCATCATAGGAGCAGCACGCTCACATAACATGGATATCACTGCCCTACCAGCACATTAGCTCCATCATAGGGGCAGCATGCTCACATAACGTGGATATCACTGCCCTACCAGCACATTAGCTCCATCATAGGGTAGCATGCTCACATAACATGGATATCACTGCCCTACTGGCACATTAGCTCCATCATAGGGGCAGCATGCTCACATAACATGGATATCACTGCCCTACCAGCACATTAGCTCCATCATAGAGGTAGCATGCTCACATAACATGGATATCACTGCCCTACCAGCACATTAGCTCCATCATAGGGGCAGCATGCTCACATAACGTGGATATCACTGCCCTACCAGCACATTAGCTCCATCATAGGGTAGCATGCTCACATAACATGGATATCACTGCCCTACTGGCACATTAGCTCCATCATAGGGGCAGCATGCTCACATAACATGGATATCACTGCCCTACCAGCACATTAGCTCCATCATAGAGGTAGCATGCTCACATAACATGGATATCACTGCCCTACCAGCACATTAGCTCCATCTTAGGGGCAACATGCTCATATAACATGGATATCACTGCCCTACCAGCACATTAGCTCCATCATAGGCACAACATGCTCACATAACATGGATATCACTGCCCTACCAGCACATTAGCTCCATCATAGGGGCTGCATGCTCACATAACGTGGATATCACTGCTCTACCGGCACATTAGCTCCATCATAGGGGCAGCGTGCTCACATAACATGGATATCACTGCCCTACCGGCACAGTAGCTCCATCATAGGGGCAGCATGCTCACATAACATGGATTTCACTGCCCTACCAGCACATTAGCTCCATTATAGGAGCAGCATGCTCACATAACATGGATATCACTGCCCTATCAGCACATTAGCTCCATCATAGGGGCAGCATGCTCACATAACATGGACATCACTGCCCTACCAGCACACTAGCTCCATCATAGGGGCAGCATGCTCACATAACATGGATATTACTGCCCTACCGGCACATTAGCTCCATCATAGGGGCAGCATGCTCACATAACATGGATATCACTGCTCTACCAGCACATTAGCTCCATCATAGGGGCAGCATGGTCACATAACATGTATATCACTGCCCTACCAGCACACTAGCTCCATCATAGGGGCAGCATGCTCACATAACATGGATATCACTGCCCTACCGGCACATTAGCTCCATTATAGGGGCAGCATGCTCACATAACATGGATATTACTGCCCTACCGGCACATTAGCTCCATCATAGGGGCAGCATGCTCACATAACATGGATATCACTGCTCTACCAGCACATTAGCTCCATCATAGGGGTAGCATGCTCACATAACATGGATATCACTACTACCCTAAAAGCACATTAGCTCCATCATAGGGGCAGCATGCTCACATAACATTTATATCACTGCCCTACCGGCACATTAGCTCCATCATAGGGGCTGCACGCTCATGTAACATGGATATCCCTGCCCTACCAGCACATTAGCTCCATCATAGGGGCAGCATGGTCACATAACATGGATATCACTGCCCTACCAGCACTTTAGCTCCATCATAGGGGCAGCATGGTCACATAACATGGATATCACTGCCCTACCAGCACATTAGCTCCATCATAGGGGCAGCATGCTCACATAACATGGATACCACTGCTCTACCAGCACATTAGCTCCATCATAGGGGCTGCATGCTCACATAACATGGATATTACTGCCCTAACAGCACATTAGCTCCATCATAGGGGCAGCATGGTCACATAACATGGATATCACTGCCCTACCAGCACATTAGCTCCATCATAGGAGCAGCATGCTCACATAACATGGATATCACTGCTCTACCAGCACATTAGCTCCATCATAGGGGCAGTATGCTCACATAACCTAGATATCACTGCCCTACCGGCACATTAGCTCCATCATAGGGGCAGCATGCTCACATAACATGGATATCAGTGCTCTACCAGCACATTAGCTCCATCATAGGGGCAGCATACTCACATAACATGGATATCACTGCCCTACCAGCACATTAGCTTCATCATAGGGGCAGCACGCTCACATAACATAGATCTCACTGCTCTACCAGCACATTAGCTCCATCATAGGGGCAGCATGCTCACATAAAATGGATATCACTGCCCTAACAGCACATTAGCTCCATCATAGGGACAGCATGCTTACATAACATGGATATCCCTGTCCTACCGGCACATTAGCTCCATCACATGGACAGTATGCTCACATAACATGCATATCACTTCCCTACCAGCACATTAGCTCCATCATAGGGGCAGCATGCTCACATAACATGGATATCACTGCCCTACCAGCACATTAGCTCCATCATAGGGGTAGCATGCTCACATAACCTAGATATCACTGCCCTACCGGCACATTAGCTCCATCATAGGGGCAGCATGCTCACATAACATGGATTTCATTGCTCTACCAGCACATTAGCTCCATCATAGGGGCAGCATGCTAACATAACATGAATATCACTGCCCCACCGACACATTAGCTCCATCATAGGGGCAGCATGCTCACATAACATGGATATCACTTCCCTACCAGCACATTAGCTCCATCATAGGGGCAGCATGCTCACATAACCTAGATATCACTTCCCTACCAGCACATTAGCTCCATCATAGGGGCAGCATGCTCACATCACATGGATATCACTGCCCTACCAGCACATTAGCTCCATCATAGGGGCAGCATGGTAATTTTTGAATTGAAAATAAATTATTTTGTTGCCACTTTTAAGGCATACGAATGATATCGCCGCCGGGAGACTTGGGCGCAGGATACAGCCGATGTACGGCTCACCTTGCTTCTGCAAAAGTTCCGGTGGCGTTGATTACTATTACCCCTCCAGGTCCAGATGGATGGCGGGGAATGATGTAATTTGGCTGGCAGCTATTGCAGCTATTGCTGGGCGGCCGAATTAGTGTTTTAAAAGTAACTTCAGCTCCGTCTTCTGACGGCGCCAAAGTTACTCCTTGTATGCCACTATAGCTGTAATTCCTATAACGGTCTATGGTGGCGCCGGCTGCGCCCAAATCTCCTGCGCTGGATTTGACATGCTCGAACTTTAAGGTGCCCATACACGGCACAATCAAATAGTTCAGTTTTCCTTTTTGAAATGTTTTTTTCAAACAATAAAAAGCAATTGATTATTCAATTTTTTCGATAAAAATGTGATCAGGTATTTTGAAAAAATCAGGTTGATTGCTTTGAAAATTGAATGGTTTATGGTAGGTTAGATAATAATCATATATAAAAAAATAATAATCATGTAGGTCACCTTTACATTATATCCTGTGGCAAATTGAAAGGGAGTGTTTTATAATTGGGTCAGTCATTGGTTTTCTCTCTTTTGGGTGGAGCCACAGAAGGTTCCCCAGCACAATTGGTTCCCCCGCCCCCCTTTGACTTATATGCGAGTCAGTGTCCTCAGAGTGCCCTCCCGACTAGTCATTGTGGAGTGTAAGGGATCGTGCAATTATCCTACTGTCATGTTCTGCATCCCCGCTGTCTTTTATGTCCCTTCACCCCCGGCAACATAGTGTATTACCCAGCACAAGGGCTGACCTGTGTCCACTGGTTAAGTTGCAGCGGAGAGTGAAATAGTCACTGTCCCATGCTGGATGTACAGTTCAAGCGAAGGTGCCGTTTCCTCCAGGGCTTCCCCATTTCTGTGGTGGCTCAGAAGCAGTGCGTTGTAGCAGATCGTAGAGAGCAGCAGCTTCACGTTCAGCTCTGGGGATTCCCTTGCCTCTCTGCTCTGCTTTCTGTTTCTCAAGGTGCCACTAGATGGTGGCATAAGAGGCAGCGAGCTGGTCAGAGAGGCACCCACCGTGGGGCAGTGACGATTTCTCTCTCTCCTCTACAACTTACCCAGGGGACACAGGTCAGTCCTAGTGTTGGGTTACACACTATGTTGCCACGGGGGTGAAGGGACATAAGAGACAGCAGGGTATGCAGCACATGAGTGTGGGATCATTGCACGATCCCTTACTCAGGTCAGTCCCCTTGTGCTGGTTACACACTATGTCATGCCAGCCTGCCAGTCCTGTCCACGTGTTGTTCCTTATCCCTTTCCTGCTAGCCAGACACTTCAGTCTGCACTTGTCCCTGTCCCAGCCTACCAGTCCACATGTGCTGTCCTTCTCCCTATACTGCTAACCAGACACTTTAGTCTGCACTTTTTGTCCTTGTCCCTGCCATACCAGCTTACCAGTCCAGCTATATCGGCCTGCAAGTCCACATGTGTTGTACTTCTCCCTATCCTTCCAGCCTGCCATTCCGGTCTGGACTTGTTGCCCCTGTCCCAGCCATACCAGCCTCCCAGTCCACATGTGTTGTACTTCTCCCGATCCTTCCAGCCAGCCATTCTATTCTGCACTTGTTGTCCTGGTCCTTGCCATGCCAGCCTGCCAGTCCAGATGTGTTGTCCTTATCTCTATCCTGCTAGCCAGACACTCATATGAATCAAATGAAGGGTTGAAGTAGTACTGAACCTAAAACTTCCTATTTATACTGTGGAGGGGTCTATACTATGGAGGGGGCTTATATGTGAGTCAATCACTGTTTCCTGGTTTTTAAAGGATACATGGGTACCTCAGCTTATACACATGTCTACTTATTCATGATTATATACCGTAGTTGTGCCATCTAGTAGTAATATAAGAGGTTAGGAACACCCAAACCTACATCACTCTTACTCCTGTCTAGTGTATGTCTGGTAACTCTAGGCTATATCTTCCCCCAGATAAAGGTGAAGCAGGATTTTTGCTTCAAGGATAGATCCTGAAGTGTGATCGTTATGGGAAGAGTACAGAGTGTGTAAAGTAATTTCTGTTAAATTGTCAATTTTACTAACATAATATGCCCAAGCCAAATCTCGAATTCTATAACGCACACTGGACTAAAGAGGTGAGGAGGATTCTGGGAGTTCACATGATGTCACTCTGTGTTATCTATTTTAATAAAACACACAGCTGATGGAGAAAGGATGAGGATTCTGTGAGTGTCATGTGACATTCTTGTTGGTATCTCTATACAGAGCTTTTCTCCGGGGAAGTTTGGTGATCATGTTACCATCACAGTGCCCCCACCTCACTCCCTGCCATGTAATGGACACAAGGAGAAGATTCTGGAAGTTACCAGAAAGATGATGAAGCTGCTGACAGGAGAGGTGAGCAGTGCTGGGAATTATGGGACATTATCCAGTAATACAAGAGGTTTGTCTAGGTGGTAATGGTATCGTGTGTGTCAGGTTCCTATAAGGTGTGAGGATGTCACCATCTATTTCTCCATGGAGGAGTGGCTATATATAGAAGGACACAAGGACCTCTACAAGGACACCATGGTGGAGAATCAGCCGCCCCTCACATCACCGGGTAAGAGGAGACTATCATTTCTTGTACAGAAGGGAGCAGTATGGAGGGTCCACCTGGATATTCCCATCATCTGCTAAAGACAGAAACTATGAATTTACTGTGCGTGTTTCCTACAGGTGGATTCAGTAACAAAAACCCACCAGAGAGATGTACAGGTCCTCTTTATTCCCGGGATTGTCCACAAGAAGATCATACCATCCCCCACCATTATCAGGTAGGTGAAACTGAGGGTCATTAGAGACATCAAACTGTGACACATTCTTTCTTTTTGTGTATGCTGTTATCTGTGTTCTCATTTTATATTATTTCTCACTTTGTGCACTTAGGATCTAGAACTTCTACATGGAAGTGCAGTGGTTAAAGAGGAAGAAGAGGAGACATATGTGAGGAGTGATCAGCAGTCTATGGAGGAGGGTGATGTGATTAGGACAAGTAAAGAGGAAGAAGAGACCTATGTGACAAATGATCAGCAGTCTATGGAGGAGGGTGTCATGATGAGGACAATTAAAGAGGAAGAAGAAGAGACATATGTGAGGAGTGATCAGCAGTCTATGGAGGAGGGTGACATGATGAGGACAAGTAAAGAGGAAGAAGAAGAGACATATGTGAGGAGTGATCAGCAGTCTATGGAGGAGGGTGACATGATGAGGACAAGTAAAGAGGAAGAAGAAGAGACATATTTACAGAGTGATCAGCAGTCTATGGTGGAGGGTGACATGATGAGGACAAGTAAAGAGGAAGAAGAAGAGATGTATGTGAGGAGTGATCAGCAGTCTATGGTGGAGGGTGACATGATGAGGACAAGTAAAGAGGAAGAAGAAGAGACATATGTGAGGAGTGATGAGCAGTCTGTGGAGGAAGGTGACATGAGGACAAGTAAAGAGGAAGAAGAGGAGACATATGTGAGGAGTGATCAGCAGTCTATGGAGGAGGGTGACATGATGAGGACAAGTAAAGAGGAAGAAGAAGAGAAGTATGTGAGGAGTGATGAGCAGTCTATGGTGGAGGGTGACATGATGGGGACAAGTAAAGAGGAGGACACTGTTACAGAGGACAGAACAGGTGAGTATTCAGTAGTAAATATAGAATAATGTGTATCTGTATTGCTGGTATGACTGTCACTGCTCACAGACTGGCCATATTAGGGGTTATGCTATGTGCTCATGTTAGATTTTTGCCATCTCAAAAAACGATCATTCATGATTGTATTTGGTGACAGCTTAGTAACAATAACAGTACAGACACCCTGATAGATCTGGAGTACCCTGTTCTGTTCTTTGGAGAGGGTGGATGTTTTGTTCTGTGGAGAGTGAGATCCCGCTACATCTCACAATAGAGATACAATGCTGATCAGGCCAGGACTCTCCTACTCTGAGAGTGACTATATTGTCATATGTAGCTATAATCACTTATTATTTTACCAATAAAATCTACCATATGTGGTTTAATCTAGCTTTACCAGCCTGTGGTAAGCTGATAATGGTAATTTGGTATTTATTTCCTTTATTTGCACAATTGGGAACAAGAGAAAGAAAAGGGTACATTACAAGGGGCATATGAGTGACAGGAGGATACAATCCTATATAATAATGAGCATGTATCGCAGCGTCCCTGTTATTTTGTTACTGCACATATGCGCAGTAACGGACAGCTAGCGGGACCAGGGAGCGAGGTGGGTTTTTTGGGCAGTTGTGTGTGCCCATGCGCAGTGACTGGCGGCGGTTATAAAAGACCTATAGCCCGTTTTTAAATGGGCTTGGGTCTACTAGTGGTAATAAGAATGTGTAAGTGACACCACATTGCTCTACAAACAGAACACAGAACTCTTGCTATAAGTACATACACATTGCTTCCAATGTCTCATTAATCTGTACAATTTACTGCTTTTCCATGTGTGGCCGATGCTTTACGTGTAGGGAGGTCAATGAGATGCAAATAGCTCTGTACTTGTATGCAAATTGTATGCAGCCAGTCTCATTTATCAGGAAGTACATTTAATTGGCTGCATTCCAAGATACATTAGACTTGCATGCAAGGCAAAGTTATTGTCATGTGATTTGCCGCCTGTAACAAGCACAACCTTCTGCAGTTCCCTGTCAGGCTGATAACTAGTGATGAGAACACAAATGTGGGCAAGCACCATCCATGAAAACAAATAAAGTATTAAATCTCTCCATGCAATCACCAAATATACAGGATCTTCTCAAAAAATTAGCATATTGTGATAAAGTTCATTATTTTCTGTAATGTACTGATAAACATTAGACTTTCATATATTTTAGATTCAAATACACACAACTGAAGTAGTTCAAGCCTTTTATTGTTTTAATATTGATGATTTTGGCATACAGCTCATGAAAACCCAAAATTCCTATCTCAAAAAATTAGCATATTTCATCCGACCAATAAAAGAAAAGTGTTTTTAAAACAAAAAAAGTCAACCTTCAAATAATTATGTTCAGTTATGCACTCAATACTTGGCCAGGAATCCTTTTGCAGAAATGACTGCTTCAATGCGGCATGGCATGGAGGCAATCAGCCTGTGGCACTGCTCAGGTGTTATGGAGGCCCAGGATGCTTCGATAACGACCTTAAGCTCATCCAGAGTGTTAAGTCTTGCGTCTCTCAACTTTCTCTTCTCAATCTCCCACAGATTCTCTATGGGGTTCAGGTCAGGAGAGTTGGCAGGACAATTGAGCACAGTAATACCATGGTCAGTAAACCATTTACCAGTGGTTTTGGCACTGTGAGCAGGTGCCAGGTCGTGCTGAAAAATGAAATCTTCATCTCCATAAAGCTTTTCAGCAGATGGAAGCATGAAGTGCTCCAAAATCTCCTGATAGCTAGCTGCATTGACCCTGCCCTTGATAAAACACAGTGGACCAACACCAGCAGCTGACATGGCACCCCAGACCATCACTGACTGTGGGTACTTGACACTGGGCTTCAGGCATTTTGGCATTTCCCTCTCCCCAGTCTTCCTCCAGACTCTGGCACCTTGATTTCCGAATGATATGTATAAGTTGCTTTCATCCGAAAAAAGTACTTTGGACCACTGAGCAACAGTGCTGCTTCTCTGTAGCCCAGGTCAGGCGCATCTGCCACTGTTTCTGGTTCAAAAGTGGGTTCATGCTTCCATCTGCTGAAAAGCTTTATGGAGATGAAGATTTCATTTTTCAGCACGACCTGGCACCTGCTCAGAGTGCCAAAACCACAGGTAAATGGTTTACTGACCATGGTATTACTGTGCTCAATTGGCCTCCAACTCTCCTGACCTGAACCCCATAGAGAATCTGTGGGATATTGTGAAGAGAAAGTTGAGAGACGCAAGACCCAACACTGTGGATGAGCTTAAGGTCTTTATCGAAGCATCCTGGGCCTCCATAACACCTGATCAGTGCCACAGGCTGATTGCCTCCATGCCACGCCGCATTGAAGCAGTCATTTCTGCAAAAGGATTCCCGACCAAGTATTGAGTGCATAACTGAACATAATTATTTGAAGGTTGACTTTTTTTGTTTTAAAAGCACTTTTCTTTTATTGGTCGGATGAAATATGCTAATTTTTTGAGATAGGAAATGTGGGTTTTCATGAGCTGTATGCCAAAATCATCAATATTAAAACAATAAAAGGCTTCAACTACTTCAGTTGTGTGTAATGAATCTAAAATATATGAAAGTCTAATGTTTATCTGTACATTACAGAAAATAATGAACTTTATCACAATATGCTAATTTTTTGAGAAGATCCTGTATAACAGGGAGTGTGCAGAATAAATCAGAAAACCGAACTACCAAACACAGGTGAAAAGTAGATCCAATAGAAACCGCACCACTTCTACGAAGTAGGAAAGTACAAAAATGAACTTTATTTGATATACATGTATGAACATATAAAAACACTAAACACATATAAAGCAGGGTATAGGTGTACATAATGTACTAAAAAAATGATGAAGCAATAAATATGAGCCACCATTCACAGGTAAAAAAGGTACCAAAGCAACGTGTGGGTCAGAAATAATCACTAATACATGGCTAATGCCACAAACTATGATGCAAGGTATCAGATAAAGCTATTATGGCCTGGTGAGCCAAGGAAGAGCAGCATGCAGAGGTGAAGGGGAGAGAATGTGAGGAAAGAGAGGAGTAAGGAGGCAATGCAGCCAGGAGAGTCCCACCACAGTGTGCTGTTAGAGTAAACGGAGGATGAGTGTAAACAGCGACAGGTGGTGCTTGGTAACCATAGTGTAAGGCGCATGGCGGTGCAACAAGATGAGAGACTTATCAGGCAACAACAGAATGGTGAAGGGTGGGCTGATGTGACCCCCCCCCCCCCCGCTCTGGGCCATCGCAATTCACTGGCTAAGTGGCTTCTTCTGGACAAGTCCTTTGTTACTCCTCTCTTTCCTCACTTTCTCTTCACCTCTGCATGCTTCTCTTCCTTGGCTCACCAGGCCATAATGGCTTTATCTGATACCTTGCATCATAGTTTGTGGCATTAGCCATGTATTAGTGATTATTTCTGACCCACACGGTGCTTTGGTACCTTGTTTACCTGTGAATGGTGGCTCATATTTATTGCTTTATAGTTTGTTTGTTTTTTTCAGTACATTATGTACACCTATATCCTGCTTTATATGTTTTATTGTTTTATATGTTCATACATGTGTATCAAATAAAGCTCATTTTTGTACTTCCCTACTTGGTAGTAGTGGTGCAGTTTCTATTGGATTTACTTTTTCTCCTGTGTTTGGTGATAACTAGTGTGGGTCAGTGATAT
Organism: Hyperolius riggenbachi; assembly: GCF_040937935.1. Classification (NCBI taxonomy): domain Eukaryota; kingdom Metazoa; phylum Chordata; class Amphibia; order Anura; family Hyperoliidae; genus Hyperolius; species Hyperolius riggenbachi. The sequence goes on from NC_090655.1 coordinate 255,461,253, forward strand.
GCTAATAACTCTGAAATGGTGCTAATTATATGCAAAGCGATGCAGCTGCTGCATCTGATCTATTTTAAAACTGAATCAACTTGGAATTCTCAGCAGCTCACTGGCCATCCATAATGATAATTGTTCCTCCCCTCAGAATTCTCTAACAGGAAGTGATGATGTTTCTCTATTGCAGAGCGGAGTCCCAGCATCAGGAACCTCTCAGAGATTGGTCTCTCTGTATCCACAGACTCTACAACAGATGATGATGACATTGGACAAGAGTCTCCTGCAGATATCCTGGTTATCCCAAATATTCCCCCCGACTCCCCTCACCTGTTTAACCCCGAGGGGCCTCCTACCCAGCACAGCTCTCCCCCTGCTGGAGGATCTTATTCCTGTTCCACATGTGGGAAATGTTTTGGACGTAAATCAACCCTTGTCTTACATGCGAGATCTCACACCGGAGAGAAGCCCTTTTCATGTTCTGTGTGTGGGAAATGTTTTGGGCAGAAAGGACACCTTGTCAGTCATACGATATCTCACACTGGTGAGAAGCCCTTTTCCTGTTCTGAGTGTGGGAAATGTTTTGGATTGAAAACAAACCTTGTCGCCCATAAGAAGTCTCACACTGGTGAGAAGCCCTATTCATGTGCTGAGTGTGGGAAAAGTTTTGGACACAAAGGACACCTTGCTAGACATGAGAGATCTCACACTGGTGAGAAGCCCTATTCTTGTGCTGCGTGTGGGAAATGTTTTGGACAGAAAGGAGACCTTGCCAGGCATGAAATAACTCACACAGGGGAGAAACCCTATTCCTGTACTGAGTGTGGGCAATGTTTTGGACATAAAATACAGCTTGTTATACATGAGAGCTCACACACTGGTAATATACGCTATTCATGTACTGAGTGTGGGAGATGTTTTGGACAGAACAGAGACCTTGCTAGACATGAGAGAACTCACACTGGTGAGAAACCCTATTCATGTTCTGAGTGTGGGAAAAGTTTTGCAGATAAATCACAACTTGTCAAACATAAGAGGTCTCACACTGGTGAGCGCTTTTCATGTACTGAGTGTGGGAAATGTTATAGTTACAAAACAACGCTTACCAGACATAAGAAAACCCACACTGTTGAGAAGTCCCATTCATGTGCTGAGGGTGGGAAATTATTTGGAGTGAATTCAGACCTTGGCGGACATGAGAGAACTCACCAGTGAGAAATCCTATTCCTGTACTCAATGTGGGTAATGTCTTGGACATAAAATACACCTTGCTATACATGAGAGGTGTCATGCCCATGGCAACCCACCAGCTCAGGATTCTGACTGCAGAACTGTTTTCCCTTCTAGGACTTTTAGACGTTCCCGGTGGCACCTAGTGGCTGGGATCTGCTATGCATCCCTGTTTGCAGGTGAGCTTACTTCCAGCACGCACCACTTGACAAACAAACCTGTGAAGGACATACTGTATATGTGGATTTCTGTTGTGGCCTATGTGGTCATAAAGGAAGAAACATTTACAGAGCTGTTTAACCCCCCCCAAGTACCATGCAGTGTGGGAGTCTCCCACTGGTTGTACTGCCACCTAGTGGCCCTAGATAAAATGACATAAGTATATGAATTAACCACTTGAGGACCGTAGGCTTTACCCCCCTTAAGAACCAGACCCTTTTTTTCCATTCAGACCACTGCAGCTTCCACAGTTTATTGCTCGCTCATACAACCTACCACCTAAATCAATTTTTTGCTCCTTTTCTTGTCACTAACAAAGTTTTCTTTTGGTGCTATTTGATTGCTGCTGCGAGTTTTACTTTTTATTATATTCATCAAAAAAGACATGAATTTTGTCAAAAAAATGATTTTTTTTAACTTTCTGTGCTGACATTTTTCAAATAAAGTAAAATTTCTGTATACATGCAGCATGAAAAATGTGGACAAACATGTTTTTAATAAAAAAAAAACCCATTCAGCCTATATTTATTGGTTTGGGTAAAAGTTATAGCGTTTACAAACTATGATGCAAAAAGTGAATTTTCCCATTTTGAAGCATCTCTGACTTTTCTGAACACCTGTCAGGTTTCATGAGGTGCTAAAATTCCAGGATAGTATAAATACCCCCCAAATGACCCCATTTTGGAAAGAAGACATCCCAAAGTATTCACTGAGAGGCATGGTGAGTTCATAGAAGATTTTATTTTTGTCACAAGTTAGCGGAAAATGACAGTTTGTGACAAAAAAGAAAAAAAAAAGTTTCCATTTCTGCTAACTTGCGACAAAAAAAATGAAATCTGCCACGGACTCACTATGCTCCTCTCTGAATACCTTGAAGTGTCTACTTTCCAAAATGGGGTCATTTGTGGGGTGTGTTTACTGTCCTGGCATTTTGGGGGGTGCCTAATTGTAAGCACCCCTGTAAAGCCTAAAGGTGCTCATTGGACTTTGGGCCCCTTGGCGCAGTTAGGCTGCAAAAAAGTGCCACACATGTGGTATTGCCGTACTCAGGAGAAGTAGTATAATGTGTTTTGGGGTGTATTTTTACACATACCCATGCTGGGTGGGAGAAATATCTCTGTAAATGACAAATTTTTTTTATTTTTTTTTTACAAACAATTGTCCATTTACAGAGATATTTCTCCCACTTAGCATGGGCATGTGTAAAAATACACCCCAAAACACATTATACTACTTCTCCTGAGTATGGCGATACCACATGTGTGGCACTTTTTTGCACCCTAACTGCGCTAAGGGGCCCAAAGTCCAATGAGTACCTTTAGGATTTCACAGGTCATTTTTGTTTCAAGACTACTCCTCACGGTTTAGGACCCCTAAAATGCCAGGGCAGTATAGGAACCCCACTAATGACCCCATTTTAGAAAGAAGACACCCCAAGGTATTCCGTTAGGAGTATGGAGAGTTCATAGAAGATTTTATTTTTTGTCACAAGTTAGCGGAAATTGATTTTAATTGTTTTTTTTCACAAAGTGTCATTTTCTGCTAACTTGTGACAAAAAATAAAATCTTCTATGAACTCACCATACTCCTAATGGAATACCTTTGGGTGTCTTCTTTCTAGAATAGGGTCATTTGTGGGGTTCCTATACTGCCCTGGAATTTTAGGGGCCCTAAACCGTGAGGAGTAGTCTTGAAACCAAATGTCGCAAAATGACGTGTGAAATCCTAAAGGTACTCATTGGACTTTGGGCCCCTTAGCGCACTTAGGGTGCAAAAAAGTGCCACACATGTGATACCGCCGTACTCAGGAGAAGTAGTATAATGTGTTTTCGGGTGTATTTTTACACATACCCATGCTGAATGGGAGAAATACCTCTGTAAATGACAATCTTTTTTGATTTTTTTACACACAATTGTCCATTTACAGAGATATTTCTTCCACCCAGCATGGGCATGTGTAAAAATACACCCCAAAACACATTATACTACTTCTGAGTACGGCGATACCACATGTGTGACACTTTTTTGCATCCTAGGTGCGCTAAGGGGCCCAACGTCCTATTCACAGGTCATTTGTTTTCTAGACTACTCCTCACGGTTTACGGCCCCTAAAATGCCAGGGCGGTATAGGAACCCCACAAGTGACCCCATTTTGGAAAGAAGACACCCCAAGGTATTCCGTTAGGTGTATGGTGAGTTCATAGAAGATTTTATTTTTTGTCACAAGTTAGTGAAAAATGACACTTTGTGAAAAAAAACAATAAAAATCAATTTCCGCTAACTTTTGACAAAAAATAAAATCTTCTATGACCTCGTCATACACCTAACAGAATACCTTGGGGTGTCTTTTTTCTAAAATGGGGTCACTTGTGGGGTTCCTATACCGCCCTGGCATTTTACGGGCCCAAAACCGTGAGTAGTCTGGAAACCAAATGTCTCAAAATGACTGTTCAGGGGTATAAGCATTTGCAAATTTTGATGACAGGTGGTCTATGAGGGGGCGAATTTTGTGGAACCGGTCATAAGCAGGGTGGCCTTTTAGATGACAGGTTGTATTGGGCCTGATCTGATGGATAGGAGTGCTAGGGGGGTGACAGGAGGTGATTGATGGGTGTCTCAGGGGGTGGTTAGAGGGGAAAATAGATGCAATCAATGCACTGGGGAGGTGATCGGAAGGGGGATCTGAGGGTTTGGCCGAGTGATCAGGAGCCCACATGGGGCAAATTAGGGCCTGATCTGATGGATAGGAGTGCTAGGGGGGTGACAGGAGGTGATTGATGGGTGTCTCAAGGTGTGATTAGAGGGGGGAATAGATGCAAGCAATGCACTGGCGAGGTGATCAGGACTGGGGTCTGAGGGCGTTCTGAGGGTGTGGGCGGGTGATTGAGTGCCCTAGGGGCAGATAGGGGTCTAATCTGATGGGTAGCAGTGACAGGGGGTGATTGATGGGTAATTAGTGGGTGTTTGGAGGAGAGAACAGATGTAAACAATGCACTTGGGAGGTGATCTGACATCAGGTTTGCGGGCGATCTTGATGGTGTGGGTGGGTGATCAGATTGCCCGCGAGGGGCAGGTTAGGGGCTGATTGATGGGTGGCAGTGACAGGGGGTGATTGTTGGGTGGCAGTGACAGGGGGTGATTGATGGGTGGCAGTGACAGGGGGTGATTGATGGGTGGCAGTGACAGGGGGTGATTGATGGGTGGCAGTGACATGGGGTGATTGATGGGTGGCAGTGACAGGGGGTGATTGATGGGTGATTGATGGGTGATTGATAGGTGATTGACAGGTGATCGGTGGGTTATTACAGGGAAGAACAGATGTAAATAATGCACTGGCGAATTGATAAGGGGGGGGTCTGAGGGCAATCTGAGCGTGTGGGCGGGTGATTGGGTGCCCGCAAGGGGCAAATTAGGGTATGATCTGATGGGTAACAGTGACAGGGGGTGATTGATGGGTAATTAGTGGGTGTTTAGAGGAGAGAACAGATGTAAACAATGCACTTGGGAGGTGATCTGACGTCGGATTTGCGGGCGATCTTGATGGTGTGGGTGGGTGATCAGATTGCCCGCAAGGGGCAGGTTAGGGGCTGATTGATGGGTGGCAGTGACAGGGGGTGATTGATGGGTGATTGACAGGTGATCAGGGGGGATAGGT
>NC_090655.1:255478841-255483841 GCF_040937935.1 Hyperolius riggenbachi
TTACTCTTACTGTACTAGGAGTCTAGGACACTCAGTCACTGTGTTCATAGGCTACTAGCTCCTGCGTGCGTGCACTCACTGTCTGAGTGTACACACACCCACACTCCATTTCCTTCTGTTCGCTGATTGATTATTGTAATTAGTTAGTTCTACTTACTGTTACTACTTACTCTTACTGTACTAGGAGTCTAGGACACTCAGTCACTGTGTTCATAGGCTACTAGCTCCTGCGTGCGGTCACTCACTGTCTGAGTGTACACACACCACCCACACTCTATTTCCTTCTGATCGCTGATTGATTATTGTAATTAGTTAGTTCTACTTACTGTTACTACTTACACTTACTGTACTAGGAGTCTAGGACACTCAGTCACTGTGTTCATAGGCTACTAGCTCCTGCGTGCGTGCACTCACTGTCTGAGTGTACACACACCCACACTCCATTTCCTTCTGATCGCTGATTGATTATTGTAATTAGTTAGTTCTACTTACTGTTACTAGTTACTCTTACTGTACTAGGAGTCTAGGACACTCAGTCACTGTCCATAGGCTACTAGCTCCTGCGTGCGGTCACTCACTGTCTGAGTGTACACACACCCACACTCCATTTCCTTCTGATCGCTGATTGATTATTGTAATTAGTTAGTTCTACTTACTGTTACTACTTACTCTTACTGTACTAGGAGTCTAGGACACTCAGTCACTGTGTTCATAGGCTACTAGCTCCTGCGTGCGTGCACTCACTGTCTGAGTGTACACACACAACACACACTCTATTTCCTTCTGATCGCTGATTGATTATCGTAATTAGTTAGTTCTACTTACTGTTACTACTTACTCTTACTGTACTAGGAGTCTAGGACACTCAGTCACTGTCCATAGGCTACTAGCTCCTGCGTGCGTGCACTCACTGTCTGAGTGTACACACACTAAATTTACTTGTGATTACTACTGATTATTGTAACTGCTAGTTGTACTTCCTGACTGTTACTACTTACTTACTGTACTAGGGGACACTCACTCAGTCACCTCCCCAACCAACCCACTCCATTAAAGTACCCCACTTTTCAGCCGCCCTTTTAAAAAACTTTTCTCTATACGCCCAAAACATTGAAGATGTCTGGAAGTGGCAGCCAGCGCGGTTTGGGCAAGGGGAAGGGCAGCAAGGGAATCAGGAGGAGAGGGAGCAGCATTGTGGCAAGCCGCGGCCGCGGGCGCGCCACCATGCACAGTTCCGCAGCAGCAGCAGCAGCGTCAGTGGCTAACATTCCTCCCATAGCCACTGGCCGTGGACGCCTTGGGCGCCGCCCAGCAGGAGCATCTGCAACTCACGCTGCAGAGACACAGCAGCAGCAGCGTGTAGCACCTGCTCCCATTTTCCTCCAGCCGGGTCGGAAACGTCCCATTGAGGAAAAGGATGCAGACACTGTGGTGCAACTCATGACGGAGGATGAGCAGCCCGCCATCAGCTCTGCATCCGAGGCCTCCACCCTCACCACCACCACCACCACCACCCCTGTTCGCAGCAGCCGCCCAGCAGGGTCTGGGGAGGAGGCCAGTTCACCGTCACTCGCCGACCTGTCATTCAGCAGTCTTTTGACCCCAGGCATCATGAGTAAATTGTCTGCTGTTGTTGGCGATCTTGAGGAGGAGATGCTGATGGGCACTTTGGGGGATGAGGGATTGGACAGCAAGACTGTGGCGACAGTCAAGCAGCCCATCCATGCATCAGGAGAGGAGTTTGGGGGGTCCTCATCCCAGCAGGACATGTTTCAGGAGGGGGAGGATGATGATGACCCGGTGACAGACAGAGACTGGGTGCCACCACCTCCAGGGGATGTCGTCCTCAGCAGCTCTGAGGAGGAGGAGGAGGATGCTCTTGTGGGCCTTGCAAGGAGGCGCATCATTGCAAGCATTGGCAGCAGCAGTAGGCAGGTCCCACAGCCTGCTGGTGTCTCAGGCTCAGCAGCAGCAGCAGCAGCATCTGCCAGTACCACCACCAGCCGCACCCAAGCCCCCCCCCCAACCACCACAGGGAGACAGGCAGCAGCGCTTCCATGCCGTAGGGGGATGTTTAAGTCACCAATCTGGCGATATTTCACCATGCCCACTGTGTACAGCAAGTACGCCACTTGCAACCACTGTCAGCGGAAGTTGAGCAGAGGTGCAGACCCCTTAAAGTTCTGCACCAGCTCGCTCATCAACCACCTTGCGGCTAAACATTTCCACCAGCATGAGGAGTTCCAGAGGCTGAAGGCATCTGGTGCTGGCAGTGGCACCACACCCATCACTGCACAGCCTTCAGCAGCAGCAGCAGCAACAGCAGCCACCCGCCCTCCTGCTCCTCCAGCAGCACCAGCAGGAGTGCGGAAACGCACTGCTCCTCCCCCCTCTGCAACTCCTGCCGCCGACACTGAGGCCTGTTCTGGCAGCCAGTCCTCAGTGGCCTCCTCTGCTGTGTCTGCTGATTCCCGTGTCAGCAAAAGGCCACGCCAGAGCCTTTTGAGCGAGTCCTTCCAGGGGGTGGTTAGGGCTCTGCCTCCCAGCAGCCGTCGCGTGCGGCAGCTGAACGGCTTGCTGGCACGGGCCATGTGCTCCCAACTCCTGCCGTACACGCTCGTGCAGGAGGGGAGCGACATTCGTGCGCTGCTTGCTTGCGCAGCCCCAGACTGGCAGCTCCCCAGCAGACACTTCTTTGCCCGCAAGGCCATTCCTGCACTGCACCGCTTTGTGATGGCCAATGTGGAGCGAGGGCTGGAGCACGCGGTTGGTGAAAGGGTCCACGTCACCATGGACTCCTGGAGCAGCCGCTTCGGGACAGGCCGCTACCTGTCCTTCACTGTCCACTGGGTCAGCTTGGTGGAAGGGGGTGAGGATGGGAGAGCAGCAGCGGGCACAGCAGCAGCAGCAACACAGTGGGTGGTGCCACCCCGCAGGGTCAGGGGAACTGCAGCAGGTTCCTCCGATCCTCTGCCATCCTCCGGCACACCTGGCCAAACCCCCCGCCTCAGCAGCAGCGTGAAGGCCCGCCACTGCCAAGCGCTGCTGCACTTGGTCAGCCTTGGGAAGACCAAGCTGACGGCAACCCATGTGTTGGCCAAACTCCAGGAGCAGGAGAGGATTTGGAGAGGATTTGGCTGACCCCCAGAGGCCTCAGAGTCGGAGAGGTGGTGGCCGACAATGGGGCCAATCTGGTTGCCGCAATAGACAGGGGAAACCTGACCCACATCCCCTGTCTTGCCCACGTGCTGAACCTGGTGGTGCAGAAGTTCCTGCGCACCTACCAGGGGATGGGCGAACTGCTGGAAACGGCAAGGAATGTTGTGCGTCACTTCCGGCGCTCGGCTGCAGCCTGTGCGAGCCTGGAAGACGTGCAAAAGGAGCTGGATCTGCCACGCCATCGGCTGATCCTTGACGTTCCGACTCGCTGGAACTCCACCCTGGCGATGTTGGAGCGTCTGGTTGAACAGAGGCACGCTGTCAACCAGTACCTTGCCCTGGCCACTGTTTCCGCAGCTCAGAGAAGGGACAAGACCAGCAACATCCCGTCCATCGTCCCCGATGATGACTGGAGGCACATGCAGCAGGTGTGCTTTGTGCTGGCTCCCTTCCTGCAGGCCACAAACATGGTGAGCAGGGACCATGCTATGGTCTGCGAGTGGGTGCCCCTGGTTTCTCTGCTGAACAGGGCCCTCGATGCTTTGCTGGAACAGGGAGCGGCAGCCTTGGACCAGCAGGAGCGGCAACCAGCTGCGCAGTCCACCTCTGAGGGGGAGGAGGAGGAGGACTTGGTGGAGGTCCCTGACCTGGCTGCTGATGAGGGGGATCAGCACAGCGCAGCTGAGTTGGTGCGGGGGTGGAGAGAGGATGAGGCGGCAGAGGAGGAGGATGAGGACAGCACTGACGTCGATGTGCCAGCAGACGTGGCCCGCCTCTTCCCAATGGCAGCGCACATGCTGACGTGCCTGCGCAGGGACCCCAGGGTGATCCAGATGAAGCAGAGGGAGGAGATCTGGATCAGCATGATGTTGGACCCACGCCTCAAGGGGAAGTTGAGCCAGTTCCTGCCGCCTGCAGGAGGAGACCCAGCGCAACAAATAAGGAGCTTGCAGCAGGCCCTTGTTGAGCGCTTGGAGGAAGCCTTCCCCCAGCCTTCCACCCCCACTGTCCAGCAGCCAGCACAGAGGCAGCAGCAGGTGCCTGCATCCAGCAGCAGCAAGCGCCCCACAGACCTGCTGTCTCTCAGCCACGAGCTCTACAGGACTGTAGAGGCTCCGGCAGCAGTGACTAGAGAGGAGATGCATGCAGCAGCATCCTCCTCCGGTCACAGCCAGCGCCTGACCCGCATGGTGGCTGACTACATGGGGTCGTACAGCGGGCTTGACAGCGATGCCCCTGTTGATCCCATGGAGTATTGGGTCAAGCGCATGGAGATCTGGAGCGAGCTGGCGCAGTACGCCCTGGAAGTGCTGTCCTGCCCCCCTTCCAGCGTGCTGTCCGAGCGCTGCTTCAGTGCAGCTGGTGGCGTGGTCACCGAGAAACGCTCACGTCTGTCTCACAAGTCTGTGGACAGACTGACGTTTCTCAAGATGAACCAGGCGTGGGTGGAAGGCGAGTTCCTGGCCCCTGTTGTCGGCGAGAGGGGGACATGAACTGGCTGCCGGAACCATCGTTAATGTGCCTTACCACCCTTTACCACCTCCTGGCTCCTGCTCACTAAGCCAGCCTGGTTCACTTTGACTATTACGTCGCCTGCAGCCACACATTTTACACCTACAGTGGGCTGCTGTGTACTGCCCTTCTGCTGTCTGTCTGTGTTTCCCACTGCCAGGGTACACAGAATTACCTTCTTCTGCTGCCACTCTGCCACCAGCTATTACGTCAAACAATAGCTATATTGGTTGTAAAACCAAAAACCAAAAAACCATTAAAAAAAAAAAAAGGTTTAATTTTTCTGAGGTGCCCGGGTTGAAAACTGTGTTGTCCCAGTTGTGTATTGG